>NC_074683.1:42940936-43120936 GCF_029448725.1 Salvelinus fontinalis | reverse complement strand
AAGCACTTTACAAAAGGTAACCAAAGGCCCTATGAAATGTAAATCTGTCTGAGAAAGAAGGCCCCCTGCCTCCACTGATCTATCACCACTATTTTCAAGTCTGATATCTTGGAGCACTCTCAGAACTGCTGGAAGCCTGTCCCTCAGATTACGGCATGTCATGTATCTGCATGCCCACCTTACATCCGTAAGTCTCTGTAGTTCCCTGGGCTGCTACTGTGGATACAACTCTTTCTGAACTGCAAGCCACTTGAGATGAACGTACGAACCAGATACAAAGTTATAAAGCTTCTGCAGGAGAGCAAAAACGTGAACTGCCTCAGGCACTGATTTTACAGCATCGACAAGAACCAAAATCAAACAAAGTGCATTACAGTGCACATAAAATGCTAATCTTGCACTGTTTTTAATCCGTGCAGACACACCAGAATGCTTTCCGCTCATGACGGATGCACAGTCACAGCCTTGTCCTACAAGATTATTTCTGTAGTCCAGACCATGTTCTTCAAGGCAATCAATTATCATTTTTGTGAGACCTGCTGCATCTAAGCTTTCAGCTGACTGAAAGTGTAAAAAGCTTTCATGGATGGTCCCGTTGTAATAGTACCTCACAACTAAAGACATTTGTTCTTTTTTCTTTAACTCTTTGGTTTCATCTGCAATTACACAAAAAACTCCACTTTATTTTACTTTTCTTATTATTTGACTTTGTACCATCTCAGCTCAGCCCTCAAGAACTTTGTTCTGGATTTGGTGGCTTGTGTACTTAGCATGGCCATATGCATTCATCCTTTTCTCTATGAGAGTGTCATGCTTTGCTATTTCTTCTAATATTGTCAAAAATGACCCTTGTTGTGAGAGTCATCAGACTCTCGATGACCTCTCTGCGCTTTATTTTGAGTGGCAGTTAATAGGAGCACATCTGCAACTGTTTTAATGTAAGTACAGTTTTCCTCCACTTTCTTTTTCCGGTCCTCATTTATGACATCTAACATTGATGAGCTGCTGTCAATAGACCTTTTATGCTGATTCCAAGCATACGGAGCACTGATATGATGCTCTGCCTTCGAATGGAGCTTAAACCCAGAATCTTTAAACAGTGCCTTTTTCCAGTTACAAAAACCTGACTGTGATGTAAAGGCAGATTCAGGTGTATTGGGCAGAGAAAAATGCCTACAGGCGAAACAATAAAACTAATCTTGATTTACAGAATATTGAAAGCCCTTTTCCTAGTACCATGCTGAGTTTTGGGAAATGTTTTCAAACACGGCTGTACAGGACCCTCTTCTCTGGATCTTGAAATGTCTGAAATACACCTTAAATAATGTGTCATATCTCTATGGAAATGTAGAATTAAGGGATCCACAAGATTAGATACTAACAGCTGCTAACTAAAATGTGTAGTTTAAAGTTTAGGCCTGGCCTACCATTGGGTCCTTTTGGAACAGCATATCTGGTGCTTGATGCAGTAGGGAGGGTCTTGATGACCTCTCCTGATGACCTCTCCTGGCAGCTCTGGCTCACTGTCTTGCTCAGAGCAAGAGGTCTCTGTTTCATCCCTTAATACATCTATTACATTAAAATAACACAAGAACCATTAGTGTATAATCACAATAAAAATGCCACAGCTATCAAAACAAGAACACACATGAATCAACAACCAACATTTTAAAGTGAGGCTTAATCTGGCAAAATCATCTATTACAAGCTGAAGCTAAACTTAAATTCTTATCTGGGCATGTGACTGACTGTCTGGTAGATGCTCTGACCTGGTGGTGGTAGACTGAGTCCTTGTGAAGTCTGACCACACTGACTCTGACTAGCCTCAGGTAGGGAGCTGCTCTGGGGTCCGGTGGTGATGCAAGGGCTGGGGCCTGTTCGCACCTGATCTTGATGTTTGTGCTACTTAAAAAGAAGTCTGATATCTCTCCCTTTCTTTTCATGTTTAATTGAACCTATGCAAAAATATGACAGTCTATGGTTACATCTAAACATCCAATTACCCAGATTTTAGTCCAATCTCAATCTTAATTACAAATCACATTATCATAACTGTACCTTAAAATCAACTACCAGCCTAAGTTACTAGTTAGATCATGGCTAGCCCTACTCACCACATGAAATTTAGGAGCACCAGCAATACTTATTTTGAAATTGATTGAGATACAGCCTATAGTGGGACTTTATACATTCTAGCTACTTTTGAAGCACATGGTGTGCTCTAGAAACTAATATGTAACATCTGTAAATACATGTGTTTATTATAAAAATCTAAAATGTTGATAAATATACCTGTCATTGAAATTACAATGTCATTTGTGGAATATTAGGTTTCTACATGGTGTAAAAGGACTATTTTCCTATTGAGCATAATTACAATGAAAATTATACACTGTCTCTATAAAAATGTCATGTTTTGATGATGACATGCAAGAGATAT
The DNA here is from genome assembly GCF_029448725.1 of Salvelinus fontinalis. Taxonomy (NCBI): domain Eukaryota; kingdom Metazoa; phylum Chordata; class Actinopteri; order Salmoniformes; family Salmonidae; genus Salvelinus; species Salvelinus fontinalis. The sequence goes on along the minus strand of NC_074683.1, from coordinate 43,118,496 downwards.
GTCATTCATTCATTGCTATGATCTCTGATCTTGTCACGCCCTGACCTTAGAGAGCCGTTTTATTTCTCTATTTGGTTAGGTCAGGGTGTGATTTGGGGTGGGCATTCTAGTTTTCTATTTCATTGTTTTTGGCTGAGTGTGGTTCCCAATCAGAGGCAGCTGTCTATCGTTGTCTCTGATTGGGAATCATACTTAGGCAGCCCTTTTTCCCACTTTCTGTCGTGGGATCTTGTTTTTGTTAGTTGCTGGTTTAGCGCTACAAAACGTTCTTGTTTTTTTGGTGTTTCATTTAATAAATTCAAAATGTACGCCTACCACGCTCCACCTTGGTCTCATTCCGACGACAGCCGTAACAGATCTCCTGAAGAAGCTATCCCTTTTCCTTTCTTTCTGTACTCCCAAATGTTTGGAAACACTGGTAAAGTTACGAGGTTGTTAGCTAGCCAGCCAATGAGATAACATGACTGAACAAAGTGTAAACAAATGGTTAATGATGCCGACCTACGAGTAGTTTTAGAATGGCCCAAGACGTGGTTTATGAATGTAAAATGCGGTCCCGGCGATGTGCTATAGGAAGATAAAAATGTTGCGCCGGTAATATGGGTCAGGCCCTGGTTCAGCAAAAGCATCTTAAGGCTTAGTTCACCGTTAGAACCTACGTAGGAGCATCGTTAAATCTCCGAGCTGTTTCCCAAAACCACCGTTATTAACGTTGCACTTAAAAACGCTCGTAATCTAACGCCTGCCTCAGACCATGCCTCAGACCCTCAGATATTCGCTAAACATAGAATCACATGGCTTGTCTGTCTCTCTGTGACCACTGAAACGTCAGAACAAAGTTGACTACAAATACAAAGTTGCCAATGTCTTTGCAATTGATACAAACAAGCAACGTATAAAAAGATGCTTCAGATGAAAAGCGAGATGACTGCACTAAATATAAACAGTAGGCTATAGCCCTATTTCAATCATAATGAAATACATTTCATGTTCTATTTTGCTACTTGTATGCTATTGATGTGATTTAGTGCATTATTATAGGGTAAGCATTAGAATAAGCGGCCTCAATATTTACAGCCATAGGTGGTAATACACTATATATACAAAAGTATGTGGACACCACTTCAAACTAGTGGATTCGGCTATTTCAGCCACACCTCTTGCTGACAGGTGTATAAAATGGAGGACGCAGCCATGCAATCTCAATAGGAAACATTGGCAGTAGAATGGCCTTAATGAAGAGTTCAGTGACTTTCAACGTGGTAGCGTCATAGGATGCCACCTTCCCAACAAGTCAGTTCGGAAAATGTTTGTCCTGCTAGAGCTGCACAGGTCAACTGTAAGTGCTGTTATTGTGAACTGGAAACATCTAGGAGTAACAACGGTGGTACGCCACACAAGCTCACAGAACGGGACTGTCAAGTGCTGAAGAGTGTAGCGTGTCAAAATCGTCTGTCCTCAGTTGCAACACTCCCTATCGAGTTCTAAACTGCCTCAGCACAAGATCTGTTTGTCGGGAACTTCATGAAATGGGTTTCCATGGCTGAGCAGCCACACACAAGCCTTAGACCACCATGTGCAATGCCAACCATCGGCTGGAGTGGTGTAAAGCTCTCCGCCATTGGACTCTAGAGCAGCGGAAACGCTTTCTCTGGAGTGATGAATCACGCTTCACCATCTGTCAGTCCAACTGACGAATCTGGGTTTGGCAAATGCCAAGAGAATGCTACCTGCCCCAATGCATAGTGTCACTGTAAAGTTTGGTGGAGGAGGAATAATGGTCCGGGGATGTGTTCATGGTTCTGACTAGGCCCCTTAGTTCCAGTGAAGGGAACTCTTAACACTACAGCATAGAATTACATTCTAGACGATTCTGTGCTTCCAACTTTGTGGAAACAGTTTGGAGAAGGCCCTTTTCTGTTTTAGCATGAAAATGCTCCAGTTCACAAAGCGAGGTCCATACAGAAATGGTTTGATGTGATCAGTGTGGAAGAACTTGACTGGCCTGCACAGAGCTCTGACCTCAACCCCATCGAACACCTTTGTGATGAATTGGAATGCCGACTGCGAGCCAGGCCTAATCGGCCAACATCAGTTCCCGACCTCACTAATGCTCTTGTGGCTGAATGGATGCAAGTCCCTGCAGCAATGTTCTAACAGCTAGTGGAAAGCCTTCACAGAAGAGTGGACGCTGTTATAGCACCAAAGGAGGAACAACTCCGTATTAATGCCTATGATTTTGTAATGAGATATTCGACGAGCAAAAGTCTGCATACTTTTGGTAATATAGTGTATCTCTTTAGGAGCTGATCCCTGGTCAGTATTGATAAATTATTCTAATGTTAAGGTAAGATTTGAATGGAGCAAGCTGATCTGAGAGCAGCGCTACCTTTCTTTCGATACTATCAGTATCGAAACGTGCTCCAACGACGCACTTACCGACCGTTCTCTCTGTGTGGTGTTGTGGGAAACGCTTGTTACATCTTCGGCTGTTGTAGGAAATATGGATCATTAGAACACTCATAAGCCTAAATTCCATCACTATTGGGAAACCGGACACTGATCTTTTGACCTGGGTGGGCAAGAAGCAAGCCGTTTTCGCTGTAGTAATGGTGCAACTATGACACTAAAGAATCTGATCTCGCTTTTTCTACACTGTTAGAAATAAAGGGTGCTATTTAGAACCTAAAATGGTTCTTCTACTGTCCCCATAGGAGAACACTTTGAAGAACCCATTTTGGTTCCAGGTAGAACTTTTTTGGGTTCCATGTAGAACCCTTTCCACAGAGGGTTCTAAATGGAACCCAAAAGGGTTCTACCTGGAACCATATACGGTTTTACCTAGAGCCAAAAAGGGTTCTGCTATGGGGACAGCCAAAGAACTCTTTTGGAACCCTTTTTTCTAAAAGTGTAGGGCACTAGGAAACAACGGTACATCATTATCATTATCATTATCATTAAAACAATTCATATCTGGGAGATTTTAGTGGCACATTAGAGCCCTTCATGTCTGTGTGTGTGTTTCCCCTGGACTGCTTCCAGATTGCCTCCTTTACGTTCTTCATCTACAACTGTGTTAGTGGGCATCAGGTGTGTTACACTGCTGGCTCTCATGGCTGTTCTGGCAGCAGTTCTAAGATAAATACCAGTCAGCTACAGGATGCCACCAGGAGTTCAGTAGAGGTAGCATCAGTTCCACCAAGTCCTACTCTGACCCACTGTGTATCATATAAAGCCGTTGTTTGGATTGCATTAGTTACAGTAGTCCGAATCGGGCTAGACAGGATGAACACAGAGTTTCTAAACCCAGAGGCACAACATCGCCAGACTTCCAGTCAATGTAAGTCAATGAAAGAAGGTAAAAACTCTTCCTAAAGGCACAACCTAGATTCGAGTCAATGTCTTAAGTAGTTGAATATGTTATTACTCTAACAAAGTGACGAACTGACACGTTTTCATTTTCATCAAAAACTTTATTTCAAAGGAGTGTCTTTGATTTGACGGCTTGCACATGTTGAGTTCGGTGCAAGACGACCCTTAGACCCGATTACATGTTTCTGCGCATGAGCTTGGCCAGCATATGTCGCCATGACATCGCCTACAAGCGTGATCAGGGACTTCTATTGGAGGAGCAGCTTCTGCCTATGTTTATACTGTACTGTCTTTGGTATGAGTGACGTGTTCCAAAGGGAATGGAAGATGGCTGCTTTGAACTGGGATAATTGTCACGCCCTGGCCTTAGTATTCTTTGTTTTCTTTATGTTTTTTAGTTAGGTCAGGGTGTGACATGGGGAAGGTAGGTGTTTTTGTATTGTCTAGGGGTTTTGTATGGTAAAGGGGTCAGTGTCTTGTCTAGGTGTTTGTATGTCTATGGCTGCCTAGATTGGTTCTCAATTAGTGGCAGCTGTGGTTCATTGTCTCTGGTTGAGAGACATATTTAAGGCAGTCATAGGCATTGGGGTTTTGTGGGTAATTGTCTATGTTGAACGTTTGTTGCTTGTCTATGCACTTACGTCACTTAGCTTCACGGTTGTTTTGTTTAGATTGTATTCAGTGTTCGTTTCGTGTTTTCCCTTCTCTCAATAAAAGAGAATGTATTTTGCACACGCTGCACCTTGGTCCTCTCTCTCACCCATAGACGATCGTGACAATAATGTTATTGTTATTGTATTGCTAGATATTGCTGCATTGTTGGAACTAGATACACCTGCGATAACATCTGAAAAACTGTGTATGCGACCAATTAACTTTGATTTGATTTCTGTAAATATGAACAGACTTCCTCTCTCATCAAACTCATGAAGATTTTTGTATTTTGCTTAAAACATATGAAATGATCTGTAACAATGACACACTACCGTCTGACACTACATGCAGAAGCTGTGCTTGACATAGAATGCAAACAGTATAAACACAGTATTGACTGTATTGGTGCACAGTGAAAACGTGCAGGATCTAATTGTTTGCAATGTCCACAGCTGTAATTACAGAACTGACCAGTGGGGAAAGGAGAGAGGGAGGAATAGGAGAAGAAAATAGAGGGGGACATAATGGAGGGAGGCAGGATAGAGAGGAGGGGGACATGATGGAGGGAGGCAGGAGAGAGCGGAGGGGGACATGATGGAGGGAGGCAGGAGAGAGCGGAGGGGGACATGATGGAGGGAGGCAGGAGATAGAGGAGGGGGAAATGATGGAGGGAGGCAGGAGAGAGAGGAGGGGGACATGATGGAGGGAGGCAGGAGAGAGAGGAGGGGGACATGATGGAGGGAGGCAGGAGAGAGAGGAGGGGGACATGATGGAGGGAGGCAGGAGAGAGAGGAGGGGGACATGATGGAGGGAGGCAGGAGATAGAAAAAGAAGGTGTGGCTGCCCACAGTATGATGTCATGCTGATAGAAATACACCTGGGTCTGATGTGTGTGTGTGTGTGTGTGTGTGTGTGTGTGTGTGTGTGTGTGTGTGTGTGTGTGTGTGTGTGTGTGTGTGTGTGTGTGTGTGTGTGTGTGTGTGTGTGTGTGTGTGAGGTCTGAGAGAATAGAGAGAAGAGCCAAGTACAGTACATAGCTGAGCACAGTAAAACACTCTCCATCCATAACATCTCTCTTTGTTCCTCTTCTATCGTTCATCTCCTCCTCCAGAAAAAGGTGGAAATATCTCTATCTACTCCTCCTCTTCTTCCTCTACCTTTAGACACATCTGTCTATTCTCTTCCCTTCATCCTACTGTCTTCCAATCTTCCTCCACAGACATCTTTCTCTTCTCATCTTTCTCGTCACCGTCTCCTATTCTTCCTCTCTATCTAAAATAGCAGACATGTCTACCCCCCCCTTTCCCTTCTTTCTTCTCATCCCTCTATTTTCCTCCTGACTCTCTCTTCCTCCAGAAACATCCACGTTCAGTGACCTGGAAGTCCTCCCAGTGACTAAGAGAGAGAAGGAGATAGGGGAAGGGGAAGGAGAGGGGAAGAGAGGGAAAGAAGAGAGAGGGAAGGGGGTGGTGTGAGAGGTGAGAGGGGGAGTAAGAGGAGAAATGGAGGGGAGCAAAGTAATGAAAGGGAGAGAAAGAGGTTATGAAGCACAGAGACTTATGTGTATGCGTCCAGGCAATAGGCACGTAAGCATCAATCACTCTGACAGCACTGTGTGATCCTACTGGATGTTGAAAACATTCCCACTAACCAAGGAACAACTGTCCAAGCCTACTGAGCATGTCCAGTCAACCACTGGGCCGTCCGATTCCCCTCCACACCACCACAACCATTCCTCTCTCTCTCTCTCTCTCTCACTCTCTCTCTCTCTCTCTCTCTCTCTCTCTCTCTCTCTCTCTCTCTCTCTCTCTCTCTCTCTCTCTCTCTCTCTCTCTCTCTCTCTCTCCTCTCTCTCTCTCTCTCTCTCTCTCTCTCTCTCTCTCTCTCTCTCTCTCTCTCTCTCTCTCTCTCTCTCTCTCTCTCTGTGCAACATTCTGCTACTTTTTGGGGGGCTTTTTTTTCTTGAAGCAAGCCAATGTTTGGTGCCCATTCATCTATCAATGGTCAACAGTAGGGATTCTTCAATTAAGTATTTGTTGTCATTCAATGACAGACGACTAGTTTTCATGCACATTTTTCCACTTGAGAAATACAGCACCAAACATCTTAGTTAGATGTAAAATTGCGCGACTAAGACCTCCTCGGCCAAACGTAAAGATGAACGGCCGATTTCTTGATTTATCTTAGATTGATTGTGACTATTTTGAGGAAGTGTTACTGTATGTTGTGGCGTACAGTGTTTCAAGAGCAACAAACAGTAATATTGCTCGTTTTTCAAGCGAATGTGTTTTTAAGAGAGTATGCGAGGCACAGACGAGTTCTGCTGAGAGCAAACCCAACCTAGTATCCGGATGCCTTGACCCTGTACCTCCTATGTCCACTTGGAGGGAAGTAGAAGAGGAATCTCTTTGTGAGGTTCTCATGGTAGTTGATATGTTAAAGGATAGTTGGGTATATACACTGAGCATACCAAACATGATGAACACCTTCCTAATATTGAGTTGCACCCCCTTTACCCCTCAGAACAGCCTCAATACGTCGGGACATGGACTCTACAAGGTATTGAAAGCGTTCCACAGGGATGCTGGCCCATATTGACTCCAATGCTTCCAACAGTTGTGTCAAGTTAGCCTTTGGGTGGTGGACCATTCTTGATACACACGGGAAACTGTTGAGTGTGAAAAACCTAGCAGTGTTGCAGTTTTTGACACAAACGCTGCGCCTGGCACCTACTACAATACCCTGTAAGGCCCTTAAATATTTTCTCTTGCCCATTCACCCTCTGAATGGCACACATACACAATCCTTGTCTCAATTGTCTCCAGGCTTTAACATCCTTCTTTAACCCGTCTCCTCCCCTTCATCTACACTGATTGAAGTGGATTTAACAAGTGACATCAATAAGGGATCATAGCTTTCACCTGGTCAGTCTGTCATGTTTTGTATACTCATGATGTGTTTAAGCTTTCAGGCTTGTGTCTGTATGTGAGTCAGATGAGTGGAACTGGCCTGGTACAGAAATAAGGAGAGAGAAATTCAGAATGAGAGGAGCTGTGGAAAATATGCCCTGTCCAAAAGAGGAGGGGAAAATGGTTGATTGTTGAGAACAGCTTTTAAAGGCAGTGGATTAAGCAGCCACACCATCAAAAAGCATTAAATGGGTTCAAGTCACACACACACACACACACACGCACGCACGCACGCACGCACGCACGCACGCACGCACGCACGCACGCACACACACACACACACACACACACACACACACACACACACACACACACACACACACACACACACACACCAACCTGTGCTCCAGTGTATTCAACCACCAATTTATGATGTGAATGTGAATCTTCACCATGTTCCAGCACTCTCTAAGATACACAGATACTGATCTGAGGCCAGTTTAGCATGTTTCCCTTCTGATAGTGAAGGTTAGGATTTGGGGATGGTAAGCTGAAACTAGATCTGTGAGTTAAGGCGAAGTCTATGAGAAGGACATTGGAATACAAGGCCCTCAGCTCGGGGTAGATCCTACACACATTCTCTGATTTCCACATGCCCTGAATAGACTGCCAACAACAATCACAATGACACTGAAACCCATCCTTATGATATACAGTAAACATCAATCACCAATCAGTTACAGTTAGCCCATAGCCCACAGTTTTATGTGATATTTCTATATCTGCAAATCTCAGAACGTTTCAAGCACTGAATAAGGTCCAGGAAAAAGCTTGTGATGCCTCAGGGACACTACCAGTTAGACTAGACAGCTCTCTGGCCATTTGTCTGGTCAAAGTGGAAAATGTGCTCCCAGCTGTTTGTTCATTTACACAATGAAGCGATTGTGTGCTTGTGACTGTACAAGCCGAATCTAAACAATTTTGCTCCAGCCAAGCAGTTTCCAGAGTTGTGGACTCGAGTCACATGACTGGACTCGAGTCTGACTAGAGTCACACTAATGACTTGAGACTCGACTTAATAGAAAATAAAATAACTTCAGACTTGACATGGAGCCTCAGGACTCAGGACTCGACTTTGACTTTAAATGAATGACTTGAGTTTATCTGGCCACATTTTGTAATGTTTTGTCACTCATTTTGAGGCAAAGAGTCTACGTGGAATACTCTACACATAGCCAGAGACAGTAGCTGCAGATCGCCCCTGCAAGAAAATCTGCAACAAATTGTCTAGTGAAACGCAAACTCGGCACTCTGATTGGACCAGCAAACTGTGAATCAATAGAGGTCGGGTGGTGAGCAGTAAATATGTTCTGTAATGTTGCACACTCATGAATCAGGCCTTGGTCACTCCTGCCTCAAAGAATTAGACCAGAAATAAAAATGAACTTTGATTGACAGGCCAATGCAACAATGAGCTTTCCAGTGAGAGAACACTATCTATCCAATGAGCTGTCATTATTCTAGGGAGAGAACATCACTTAGTCAATGAGCTGTCATTATTCTAGGGAGAGAACATCACTTAGTCAATGAGCTGTAAGTATTCCAGGGAGAAATAACTCCTGTCAGCCAGTGACAGTGTTTGCTCTGGGCTCTTTTCTCACCAAACTTCTGCTCCTGCCCCCATCACACAGACCTGACAGTTTGCCTTCATCCCTCTGCCACACACACATCTCACGGCCCACACACACACACACACACACACACACACACACACACACACACACACACACACACACACACACACACACACACACACACACACACACACACACACACACACACACACACACACACACACACACACACACACACACACACACACACACATATATATATATAGATGCACGCACATTAGCACACGTGCACACACTCATACGCTCCTGCATACACACACACACACACACACACACACACACACACACACACACACACACACACACACACACACACACACACACACAAAAGTGTACAAACACACATGCTTTCTAAACAAACATTCTCTCATAGATACACACATTCCATTTCCCTGGGGATGACAACTTTTGTCAGAAGAGGAGAACTGGACAAACCCACCCCACTAGGGGGCACTCTCACTACATAGCCAAGGAGAAGAGCTACCTGCCGCCCAGGCTTTCCCTGGCCCACACCCTGTCCACCAGTCCTACTATGGTCTACTGGTCAGATTGTAGCCAAGCATGGCCACCATTAGACACAGTACAAACTCTATCATATTTGAATGAAACATAAACTGCACCACAGACATCTCAGTGACCTCTGCTCGAGAAGCAGCCAAGGTGAACAAAGACACCTCTTAAAGACACTTCCGCTTTACAAAACATAATGGTTCAACTAGCCTATTAGGCCTTCCCATTCTCATTTCATCCAAAACAGCCAATTACATCCAAGAACAACCTAACTATAATGTAAGTGGACCAAAGGGGATTTGTGCTACCCTCAAACAATTTAGTCAATTACAGAGGAAGACTTAGATCTTACTGAACTAAATATAAACGTGTAAATCCAACACATGATATGAAGAATACACTGGGGAAATACTTTCCCCCCACAGAGAAACAAAAATCAACCACAACGAACACAGCTTATATACCAAGGCTTCTGACATATACAACTCTGGTTCTGATAACTCCAGAATACACTCAATGGTGGTCAACCAGTCAGCATTGTCTAAATGACCAGTACTTATTAGACAAATACAAACATATTGCATATACAGACACAAAAACCAAGTGACAAAATGTGTACCATCAGATGTTGCCCAGAACTTACGCAGATGTTTTTCTGTTTTACATGCATCTAACAAGCTTCATTCTTTACAGCATTTATCTGCTGTAATAATCAGGATATTCATCCATTTTTCATCATCTGAAATTCTGAAAAAGGAGCTAAGGCTGGAGGATTGGAAAATTCCTTACCTTTCTCTGTGAGTGGCCGTTGTAAAGGGAGAATAATCAGTGCAGTCAGACAGACGGAGAGACAGACAGACGGACAGAGAAAGCCCTGGGATATGAGCTCCGAACAACACCACACAGCATGACCCTGATTTATATACTCTACTGGGAGGAGTCAGAGGGAGGGGGGGGGGGGGGGGGGGGGGTGAAGACCTGCTTAACAGTAGTAGGGAGTAGAAATATGTGTGTTTGTGTGTGTTTTTTTGTGTGTGTGTTTGTGTGTGTCTGTATGTCTGTGTGTCTGTGTGTCTGTGTGTGTGTGTGTGTGTGTGCGTGTGTGTGTGTGTGTGTGTGTGTGTGTGTGTGTGTGTGTGTGTGTGTGTGTGTGTGTGTGTGTGTGTGTGTGTGTGTGTGTGTGTGTGTGTGTGTGTGTGTATGTGTGTGTGTGTTAGCTACTCCAAGCCACCTGGCCCGACACACACTGTGGGTCAGCTGATGAGTCAGGGGCTTCCACAATAGGCCACCACTGGACGTCATCACCCCACACACACACTCAAGTCAGGAGTCCTAAGAGCAAGAACATGACACTGTTCTTCCAAGGCAGTTCTGACACCTGTCCTCAACCCCCCACCCCACCTGACTCGCTCACTTTGTGGTCTCCAGAGTGTGTGTGTGCCTGTGTACGTGCACACCGCCATGTGTCCACCCCTCCACTGACAGAGCCTGCTCTTAGCCCTCAGGATCTTAGAGAATAGACAGCAAGTAGCAGGATGTCTCCACCGTGGGTGACGGAATACAGTAAGTGTGTGTGTGGGGTGACCACGGTGACAGAGGGGTGTGAAAGGGTGGATGTCCCATCCTGTCTTCCACAGGCAAGCGTCAGCTCTTCCTAGCCATTGCCAGCCTGTCTCTACTGATGATTAACGACTAATGACGTATGAGTAAGTCAAGAAAATAAATAGAACTGAATAGCCTCATGTTGTGTTTCTCAACTGCTGTCCAAAGCATTGCACTTTTTTTGTCCTAACCTAGCACTAACACATCCGATTAAAACATTTGCATTCCTGTTGGAGTCAACCACTTCAACAATGTTAAGGTGTGCTTTAATTAATGTCAGTAAGTAGAGTTGAACTGTTTGCAAGGATTCCCTTACATTCTCTGAAATTGCGATGTGGGCATTCAGCCTGATGGAGCTCTACTGCACACACACACTTTGAGCGGCGGTGTGAAAGGTACACGTTAGTCAGGCTGTAATGGGACAGTGTGTTTGTCCCTGGGCTTAAATTCTCTTCCTGATCCTTTAATGAAGCCTCAATAAGCCTCAGTCACCTCCCACTGCACTGTGTGTGTGTGTGTGTGTGTGTGTGTGTGTGTGTGTGTGTGTGTGTGTGTGTGTGTGTGTGTGTGTGTGTGTGTGTGTGTGTGTGTGTGTGTGTGTGTGTGTGTGTGTGTGTGTGTGTGTGTGTGTGTGTGGACATGTGTACATGTGTGTGTGTTTGTGTGTCTTCAGTTCCTACTCTAAATAGTGCAAACACCCATCTTTTCTCAATTCTCTGCCAGTAAAATATCTATAGAAATCTGAATCTCAGTCCACACTCATCATGACCACTTCCTGTTGGTTCACAGACGCATCTCATCAGCACCTAGACTAAATTATCCTAGAGAGAGAGAGGTAGAGAGAGCGGCGCGAGAGAGAGCAGAGAGAGAGAACAGAGAGAAAGAGAGCAGAGAGAGAGAACAGAGAGAGAGATAGGGGCAGAGAGAGAGAGAGCCGAGAGAGAGAGAGAGAGAGAGGCAGAGAGAGAGAGAGCAGAGAGGCAGAGAGAAAGAGAGCAGAGAGAGAGAGAGACAGAGGCAGAGAGAAAGAGAGCAGAGAGAGAGAGAGAGAGACTTCCTGGGTAAAACGTTCCACTGCAATAGTGAAGGTGTAAACTTGGCAGTAGAAAGTCTTAACAGTATATTTGACCTCTCAGCTTCCCTATCAAATCTAAAAATCTCAAATAGAAAACCGAAGAAAATGAACAACAATGACAAATGGTTTGATAAAGAATGCAAAAATCTAAGAAATAAATTGAGAAACCTGTCCAACCAAAAACATAGAGACCCGGAAAACCTGAGTCTACGCCTTCACTATGGTGAATCACTAAAACAATACAGAAATACACTACGGAAAAAGAAGGAACAGCACGTCAGAAATCAACTCAATGTAATTGAAGAATCCATAGACTCTAACCAATTCTGGGAAAATTGGAAAACACTAAACAAACAACAACACGAAGAATTATCTATCCAAAATGGAGATGTATGGGTAAACCACTTCTCCAATCTTTTTGGCTCTATAACAAAGAATAAAGAGCAAAAACATATACATGATCAAATACAAATCCTAGAATCAACTATTAAAGACTACCAGAACCCACTGGATTCTCCTATTACCTTGAATGAGTTACAGGACAAAAAAATAAAAACCCTCCAACCCAAAAAGGCCTGTGGTGTTGATGGTATCCTTAATGAAATGATCAAATATACAGACAACAAATTCCAATTGGCTATACTAAAACTCTTTAACATCGTCCTTAGCTCTGGCATCTTCCCCAATATTTGGAACCAAGGACTGATCACCCCAATCCACAAAAGTGGAGACAAATTTGACCCCAATAACTACCGTGGAATATGCGTCAACAGTAACCTTGGGAAAATACTCTGCATTATCATTAACAGCAGACTCGTACATTTCCTCAATGAAAACAATGTACTGAGCAAATGTCAAATTGGCTTTTTACCAAATTACCGTACAACAGACCATGTATTCACCCTACACACCCTAATTGACAACCAAACAAACCAAAACAAAGGCAAAGTCTTCTCATGCTTTGTTGATTTCAAAAAAGCCTTCGACTCAATTTGGCATGAGGGTCTGCTATACAAATTGATGGAAAGTGGTGTTGGGGGTAAAACATACGACATCATAAAATCCATGTACACAAACAACAAGTGTGCGGTTAAAATTGGCAAAAAACACACACATTTCTTCACACAGGGTCGTGGGGTGAGACAGGGATGCAGCTTAAGCCCCACCCTCTTCAACATATATATCAACGAATTGGCGCGGGCACTAGAACAGTCTGCAGCACCCGGTCTCACCCTACTAGAATCCGAAGTCAAATGTCTACTGTTTGCTGATGATCTGGTGCTTCTGTCACCAACCAAGGAGGGCCTACAGCAGCACCTAGATCTTCTGCACAGATTCTGTCAGACCTGGGCCCTGACAGTAAATCTCAGTAAGACCAAAATAATGGTGTTCCAAAAAAGGTCCAGTCGCCAGGACCACAAATTCCATCTAGACACCGTTGCCCTAGAGCACACAAAAAACTATACATACCTCGGCCTAAACATCAGCACCACAGGTAGCTTCCACAGAGCTGTGAACGATCTGAGAGACAAGGCAAGAAGGGCATTCTATGCCATCAAAAGGAACATAAATTTCAACATACCAATTAGGATCTGGCTAAAAATACTTGAATCAGTCATAGAGCCCATTGCCCTTTATGGTTGTGAGGTCTGGGGTCCGCTCACCAACCAAGATTTCACAAAATGGGACAAACACCAAATTGAGACTCTGCATGCAGAATTCTGCAAAAATATCCTCCGTGTACAACGTAGAACACCAAATAATGCATGCAGAGCAGAATTAGGCCGATACCCACTAATTATCAAAATCCAGAAAAGAGCCGTTAAATTCTACAACCACCTAAAAGGAAGCGATTCCCAAACCTTCCATAACAAAGCCATCACCTACAGAGAGATGAACCTGGAGAAGAGTCCCCTAAGCAAGCTGGTCCTAGGGCTCTGTTCACAAACACAAACACACCCCACAGAGCCCCAGGACAACAGCACAGTTAGACCCAACCAAATCATGAGAAAACAAAAAGATAATTACTTGACACATTGGAAAGAATTAACAAAAAAACAGAGCAAACTAGAATGCTATTTGGCCCTAAACAGAGAGTATACAGTGGCAGAATACCTAACCACTGTGACTGACCCAAACTTAAGGAAAGCTTTGACTATGTACAGACTCAGTGAGCATAGCCTTGCTATTGAGAAAGGCCGCCGTAGGCAGACATGGCTCTCAAGAGAAGACAGGCTATGTGCTCACTGCCCACAAAATGAGGTGGAAACTGAGCTGCACTTCCTAACCTCCTGCCCAATGTATGACCATATCAGAGAGACATATTTCCCTCAGATTACACAGATCCACAAAGAATTCGAAAACAAATCCAATTTTGATAAACTCCCATATCTACTGGGTGAAATTCCACAGTGTGCCATCACAGCAGCAAGATTTGTGACTTGTTGCCACCAGAAAAGGGCAACCAGTGAAGAACAAACACCATTGTAAATACAACCCATATTTATGTTTATTTACTTTAACTTGTGTGCTTTAACCATTTGTACATTGTTACAACACTGCATATATATAATATGACATTTGTAATGTCTTTATTGTTTTGAAACTTCTGTATGTGTAATGTTTACTGTTCATTTTTTATTGTTTATTTGACTTTTGTATATTATCTACCTCACTTGCTTTGGCAATGTTAACACATGTTTCCCATGCCAATAAAGCCCCTTGAATTGAATTGAATTGAATTGACAGAGAGGCAGAGAGAGAGAGAGAGAGCAGAAAGAGAGAGAGCAGAGAGCGAGAGAGAGCAGAAAGAGAGAGGGAGTAGAGAGAGTGAGGAGGGAGAGTGAGCAGAGAGAGAGCAGAGAGAGAGAGCAAAGAGCGAGAGTAAAACCAGTCAACTGAAAGCATGCTGTATAGTGGGTGTGAGTAGAGGGATATGAAGGACATTACAGGAGCTTTCAGCACCTTATTATCACATTACAGAGCTGGCCCGGTGCTGTGTGTCTCCCATATGACTACAGACAGAAAGACAGACAGAGGATTAGAAGCATGTGTGACTAATGAAAACCAGAAAACTGTACTCTAGACTGAGTGAGAAACGGTATTGCTTTAATCACGTTCACACACACTGTGTGAAGAGCATGTCAATGGGTTCCTAACCTGTGCGTCTGTCAAATGTAAAGTAATGTAATGAGTGGGACACAGACCCATACCCCCATCACACACACACACACATACAAACACACACACACGCACACACACGCATACAAACACACACACCACCTAGCCAGCAGGCCAGAGAAAGTTTATGCTGCATAGTGTCATTGTCCAGTACCCCTGATGAGTATTACCCCAGGAATGCTATTTAGAGGCTCAACGAAAACAGAGTCCAACCAGAAATATCCTATTGAAATAACTCTGTAATAACCATTGGAGCGAAAGGATCCCAGGCAGAATGGCAAGTCTACAGAATATACAGTGTGTGTGACTGTGTGAAAGTGCTTGTGCTTTGCTTGGTAAAGTGTTTTTAATTGTAACTTATACAGAGCAATCTCTGTCCAGTCAATATGTCAGTGTCTCTCTACTGCTCTCGCTTCAATGATTTACTGTGTGTGTGTGTGTGCACGTGTGCACGTGTGTGTGTGTGTCATAGAGCAGATGCACAGTCAAGGGGAATCCTAGCTATGCAGTGGCACTGAGACACAATATTCAATTAGCTGTGTTTGGCCTTCAAACATCGTTGGATACCCCCTGTATCCAACTATGACATCTGGTCTACTGTTTACTGATGAACAGGAGAGTAGAGGGGAAAGGAGGAGAGGAGAGGGGAAAGGAGGAGAGGGTAGGAGAGGAGAGGGGAAAGGAGGAGAGGAGAGGGGAAAGGAGGAGAGGGGAGAGGGTAGGAGAGGAGAGGGGAGGGGGGAGGAGGAGAGGGGGGAGTGGAGGAGAGGGGGAAAGGACAGGGGGAGAGGAGAGGGGGAGAGGAGAGGCGAGGGGGAGAGGAGAGGGAGGAGGAGGGGAGAGGAGAGAAGAGGAGAGGAGAGGGGGGAATGGAGAGGGGGATAGGTGGGGAGAGGAGAGGAGAGGAGAGGAGAGATGAGAGGGGGGGATAAGAGAGGAGACCCTCCAAACCAATCACACTTTCAGGCTACTCTTTTATCACAGTTATTACAGTGGGAGTTGAGAGGCTGAACCTGTCACCATGGTAATGATGGGTCAACCATCTCTCCTTTACAGTTCCACAGCCGTCATGGGCTCTATCTCTGATTGGTTGGCAAAGCCTAACTTTGCGAAACTCCCACTTTGCCACATTCTTCCTTACTTTCCCGTTCTCTGTGTGGCAACGCTGGAATTCCGTGGGCAAGCAGAGGAGTCAACATCCCAACACTACTGTCACACCATCCCAGGGGGACAGAAGCACCCAGAGAGGCTTGGAATCCCCCCCCCCCTTTCTGTGTGTGGTTCCTAAAAGTCCTGATGATCTGTCTGTCCCCAATATGTCACAACTCTGAACCTATAAGCCTGGACATCGTCCCCAAATGGAAAGAGACAGGCAAACAATTGGGCCATGTTGGTTTCTCAGCCCTCGGGACAGTGAAATCACGGGTCTGACTTCAAAGAGAGGGCTCCTTTAGAATATTTCCCTACACAATGACAAGTATTAACCATGTGTCAACTCAGAGTCCACCACAGCCTCACGCAGGGCTTAAAACAAAGTCATCCATGTAGTCTGGAGAACTTTAACAGTGGTCACCAACCCTGGTCCTGGAGAGCCACATGGCATGCAGACTTTTCCTCCAGCTCAGCACAAATACATCTGATTCAGCATCTCAGGGTCTTGATGAGAAATTAAGGGGGGAAAAGTATTTGTTACTACTTGAAACTATTTGAAACTCGTGTTCGCTGTTTGTGCTTGCCTGCAAAAAAAGTATTGCCCTCCAGAACCAGGAGTGGGACAAGTTGGTCGGGAAAACTGTTGATTCACAAAGTTCAACTGCCCCTACCCATGAGGTTGTCCCATCCTGGGCTTGATGAGAACTCTCCGCCCTGTACCTCCCCTGGTTCTCCCCTGTCCCTCCCCTGTCCCTCCCCTGGTTCTCCCCTGTCCCTCCCCTGGTTCTCCCCTGGTTCTCCCCTGTCCCTCCCCTGGTTCTCCCCTGTCCCTCCCCTGGTTCTCCCCTGTCCCTCCCCTGGTTCTCCCCTGGTTCTCCCATATCCCTCCCCTGGTTCTCCCCTGTCCCTCCCCTGGTTCTCCCCTGGTTCTTAGGGGCACGTCGTCACACTTCACATCCCACAACTGTTACACCCATTGCGGGTAGGACTCACTACCCTATCCCCCAAGCCCCTACCCTGGGACAGCAAGTAAATCAGTCAGTGTAGACATTTAAGAGCCCCCAGTGCCATGTTAAAAGTGCCACTCTCACTACCAGCATGGACCAACATTTGTTTGAATGTTTTTGTAAAAACAACTCCGTCGCTCACTCACTGGGGGCTCCCATGACTTATACATTCCCCCCTCCCAGAACACACACACACACATGGCTTGAGGTGCGGTAGGACATTAGGGTGATTCTTCACGAAACTAGAACAAACCATGATTTCTCGGACGTGTACAACATTTAATCCATAGAAGGGTCATTTGGAGGAAGGATTGTTGACAGGGTGCCTTGCTAAAGTATTGTGTTACAAAGTGGGAATAAAATTGATTAAACTGTACTTTTTTGTCAATAATCTACATAAAATATTCTGTAATGTCAAAGTGGAAGAAAAATTCAGCTCCTTGAGTCAATACATGTTAGAAACACCATAGGCATCGATTACAGCAGTGAGTCTTCTTGGGAAAGTATTTAAGATCTTTGCACACCTGGATTGTGCAATATATGCCCACTATTCTTTTCAAAATTCTTCAAGCTCTGTCAAAATGTTGGGGATCATGGCCAGACAGGAGTTTTTAAGTCTTGCCATAGATTTTCAGTCAAAACTGTAAAAAGCCATTCAGGAACATTCACTGCCTTCTTGGTAAGTAACTCCAGTGTAGATTTGGCCTTGTGTTGTAGGTTATTGTCCTGCTGAAAGGTGAATTCTTCTCCCAGTCTCTGGTGTAAAGCTGTCACGGTGCTCTAGCTCTTCCTCCTCCTCGGATGAGGAGAGGAGAGAGGGATCGGAAGACCAATGCGCAGCAAGGTATGTAGACATAATTAATTTATTTAAAGACGAAGACGAAACGAAATACACTTGGATAATTACAAAACAACAAAACAAATGTAGACAAACCTGAACTATACGAACTTACATATAACACGAAGAACGCATGAACAGGGAAAATAGACTACACAAAAAGAACGATGTACAAACAAACCGAACAGTCCCATATGGTGCAACAAACACTGACACAGGAGACAACCACCCACCACGAACACTGTGAAAACACCTACCTTAATATGACTCTCAATCAGAGGAAATGAAAAACACCTGCCTCTAATTGAGAGCCATATCAGGTCACCCTTAAACAAACATAGAAACACATAACATAGACTACCCACCCAAACTCACGCCCTGACCGTAAAACACATACAAAATAACAGAAAACCGGTCAGGAAAGTGACAAAAGCAGACTGAAGCAAGTTTTCCTCTAGGATTTTATCTCTCCAGTCTTTGACTATATCTAGCATACCCATACCAGGATGCAGCCACCACCATGCTTGAAAATAAGGAGGCAGTCCCTCAGTGATGTGTTGTGCCCCAAATATAAGGCTTAGCATTTAGGCCAAAAAGTATATTCCTTTGCTGTGCTTTTTTCTTCAGTATTACTTTAGTGCCTTGTTGCATATAAGATGCATGTTTTGGAATATTTTATTTTGTATATTTGTGTTCTTCTTTTCACTCTGTCATTTAGGTCATTATTATGGAGTTACTACAATGTTGTTGATCCATCCTCAGTTTTCTCCCATTGAACTCTGTTCTGTATCTGTTTTAAAATCACCAATGGCCTCATGGTAACATCCCTGAGTAGTTTAATTTCAGAAGAACGACTGTATCTTTGATGTGTCTGGGTTGTTTAATTGATCATCCACAGCATAATTATGAACTTGACCATGCTTAAAGATATATACAATGTCTGATTTGTTATTGTTACCCATCTATCAATCACTCCCCTTCTTTATGAGGCTTTCCAAAAGCTCCCTGGTCTTTGTAGTTGAATCTGTGCTTTAAATTCAATACTTGACTGAGGGACCTTACAGATGTTGTATGTATAGGGGACAGAGGAAGGGTTAGTCATTCAACATTCATTCCAAACCCTAGAGTCCATGTAACTTATTATGTGATTTGTTAAGCCAAATGTAACTCCTGAACTCATTTATGCTTTCTTAAACAAAGGGGCTGAATACTTATGCAATGACTATATTTTAGCCTTGAATTTTGTCTCCCCACTGGAAGCCAGAGGTAGGGGGAGCGGGGGAATCTATCAAATAGCGCACCTCTAACTTTGCACAGTACTAATGCAATTAGTAAAATCAGTCACACTACCTCGAACTGGAAGCCCGAGGTAGGGGGAGCGGGGGAATCTATCAAATAGCGCACCTCTAACTTTATATAGTACTAATGCAATTAGTAAAATCCGTCACACTACGAAATGCTACCAAATAAACCACAATTCATTCATAATACTGTGAATATATAGTTTCACAGACATATTGTTTCATTTTTTCTGGTTTGTGCAAAATCCTTAAGAAAAATACAAAACCAGTCTGCACACCACCAAGGTGAATTCGTTTAGTCTTGACTCTTGGTTGACAGTGTTGGAGGATGGGTAATGTATTGATTCTCGAGTGCCAAATAAACACAAATTTGTTTCTATTTGTCTTTGTTACTTCTTTTTGATATTTATGAGTCTTATTTTAGTATAGATTTTTATATTTATATAGTTTTAAATGTTATGCTTATTTATATGTGCTGTCCCAAATGTCAGAATAAAAATGACAGTTAGTGCAGAATGGTGCTTTTGTTGTTGTTGGGGGTTACATGATTCCATATCTGTTATTTCATAGTTTTGATGTCTTCACTATTAATCTACAATGTAGAAAATAGTAAAAATAAAGAACAACCCTGGAATGAGTAGGTGTGTCCAAACTTTTGACTGGTACTGTAGGTCTGGAGTAATGTGATTGCAAACTTCTTCAATAGCCTAAAATAGGGTGGTACAGTATGCCCATGGGGATGGCAAACATATACAGTGACTTATGAAAGTATTCACCCCCTTGGCATTTTTACTATTTTGTTGCTTTACAACCTGGAATTAAAATAGATTTTTTTGGGGGGGTGTTTAATTTGATTTACACAACATGCCTCTCACTTTGGAGATGCAAAATATGTTTTATTGTGAAACAAACAAAAAATAAGACAAAAAAAAATGAAAACTGGAGCATGCATAACTATTCACCCCCCCAAAGTCAATAGTTTGTAGAGCCACCTTTTGCCGCAATTACAGCTGCAAGTCTCTTGGGGTATGTCTCTATAAGCTTGGCACATCTAGCCACTGGGATCTTTGCCCATTCTTCAAGCCAAAACTGCTCCAGCTCCTTCAAGTTGGATGGGTTCCGCTGGTGTACAGCAATATTTAAGTCATAACACAGATTCTCAATTGGATTGAGGTCTGGGCTTTGACTAGGCTATTCCAAGACATTTCAATGTTTCCCCTTAAACCACTCAAGTGTTGTTTTAGCAGTATGCTTAGGGTCATTGTCCTGCTGGAAGGTGAACCTCCGTCCCAGTCTCAAATCTCTGGAAGACTGAATTAGGTTTCCCTCAAGAATTTCCCTGTATCCATCATTCCTTCAAATCTCACCAGTTTCCCAGTCAGTGCTGATGAGAAACATGATGGTTTCTTGGGGTGATGAGAGGTGTTGGGTTTGCGCCAGACATAGCTTTTCCTTGATGGCCAAAAAGCTAAATTTTAGTCTCATCTGAACAGAGAACCTTCTTCCATATGTTTGGGGAGTCTCCTACATGCTTTTTGGTGAACACCAAAAACGTTTACTTTTTTTTATGAAGCAATGACTTTATTCTGGCCACTCTTCCATAAAGTCCAGCTCTGTGGAGTGTACTGCTTAAAGTGGTCCGATGAACCAGATACTCCAATCTCTGCTGTGGAGCTCCTTCAGGGTTATCTTTGGTCTCTTTCTTGGTCTCTTTCTGATTAATGCCCTCCTTGCCTGGTCCGTGAGTTTTGGTGGGCTGCCCTCTCTTGGCAGGTTTGTTGTGGTGCCATATTCTTTCCATTTTTTTAATAATCGATTTGATGTTCAAAGTTTCTGATATTTTTTATAACCCAACCCTGATCTGTACTTCTCCACAACTTTGTCCCTGACATGTTTGGAGAGCTCCTTGGTCTTCATGGTACCGTTTGCTTGGTGGTGCCCCTTGCTTAGCGGTGTTGCAGACTCTGGGGCCTTTCAGAACAGGTGTATATGTCACGCCCTGACCTGAGATATCTCTGTCTTTATATTTTGGTTAGGTCAGGGTGTGACTAGGGTGGATTACGCTAGTTTTGGTATTGTCTAGGGGTTTTGTATTGTCTAGGGTGTTTGTATGTCTAGGGTTTTGTAGGTCTAGGTATTTGTATGTTTATGGTGGCCTGATATGGTTCCCAATCAGAGGCAGCTGTTTATCGTTGTCTCTGATTGGGGATAATATTTAGGTAGCCATTTACATTTACATTACATTTTAGTCATTTAGCAGACGCTCTTATCCAGAGCGACTTACAGTAGAGTGCATACATTTTATTACATTTTACATTTCCACTTTGGTGTTTGTGGGTTCTTGTTCTATGTCTGCACTATCCATATAGCTTCACGGTTTGTTTTGTTATTTTGTTCAGTTTTCATTCGTTAAAATAAATAAGAATGTACGCATACCACGCTGCACCTTGGTCCGATCTTTATGACGAACGTGACAGTATATATACAGTGAGATCATGTGACACTTAGATTGCACACAGGTGGACTTTATTTAACTTTATTTGACTTCTGAAGGTAATTGGTTGCACCAGATCTTATTTAGGGACTTCAGAGAAAAGGGGGTGAACACATATGCACGCACCACTTTTCCTTTTTTATTTTTTTTATTCACTTCACCAATTTGGACTATTTTGTGTATATCCATTACATGAAATCCAAATAAAAATCTATTTAAATTACAGGATGTAATGCAGCAAAATAGGAAAAACGCCAAGGGGGATCAATACTTTTGCAAAGCACTGTATTTTCCACCTGTATTGTAATCATGTATTGTATTTTACAGTAATGTATTGTTCTTATGTGTTGTATTGGTCCTGTGTGGCTCAGTTAGAATAGATCTAGCAACACCAGAGTTGTGGGGTCGATTCCCACTGGGGTCACATATGAAAATGTGTGGAGTCACTTTGGATAAAAGCACCTGTTACGTAAATGGCACATACTGTTTTACAGCATTGTATTGGCCAATGCAATTTATTTCAATGTGAAACATGTATTTGTAGATTAAACACTAATCAACCTTGGTGAAAAAGTGACTATGATTTTGTGTGTTGTACTTAGTCAATTGAAAACGTGCTTAAACAACTGACTTTTATGATCTGTTTTCTACTAATCATTGTGAAAATGTACCACATACTTGTGAAAATTGCTCCACATCGATTGGAAAAAACTGTAAAATGGGCCATAACTTTAAATCTAACAGAGATCCAACTCTGGATTTTTTTTTGTCAAATAGGCTTTCAGTTACAAATGTCAAATATATGTCAACAATCCTTCCTTCAAAGGACCATTCTGTTCTAGTTTCATGAGGAATCACCCAACATCCCATAACCACAGTTTAACTAAGAAATGTGTTTGTTTATGTTTGAAGTACATCAATTTCACCGTCACTCAGTTCACCCAGCTGGGTCATTCCAATATTTCGGTGCCTTTTGAGATGTGTAACTTTGTCAAAAAAAAGAAGAGTAGATCAGATCATCTGCTTTTACACTATGAATCAACTTTTAGATTTGTTCAATATTATTATTATTTACATTTTTTAAAGGAATGGTTTCACATATTAGATGGAGAGTTCAGTTCATGTAACAGGGTTGACCTTAAAATGAGGGACAGATGTAAATTAATCACTAATCATATGAAAGCTAATAGTCCCATACCCAGACTTTGGAGGAAAGGGAAGTAGCTTGCTGTCACTATTCCACCTTAGCTTATCTCCAAATCGTGGAAATGTGTACCCCAAGCTACAGTATAAGTGTGCACTATGTATGCATTTTTGTGTGTGTGTGTGTGTGTTTGTGTGTGTGTGTGTGTGCCTGCATGCATGTGCTTGTACCTCTACTTGAGTGGTGGGTGGTGGGTTTATTTAGCTAGCTTTGTGAGTTTGCTGTGAATGTACAAGCCCCCCCCCCCCCCCCCCCCCCCCCCCACACACACACACACACATACACACACAGCTGGCCCGTACACAAAGACCAGGCTTCACACCACAGTGTCGCAGTAAAGTCCCCCCTCATACATACAAACTCATACACACACACTATGCATGCCACTTGACAAGACCCGACCCATAATCCCCCAGACTGTAACATGTCTGCCTCTCGCTGGGGGGGTTTACAAGGTCTAGGGCTGGAGGTTATGGGGCTTGGTAGGGTGACCCCCAGTTCAAAAGGGTGCCTCTCCCATGGGCGGACATAAAAAAGCAGTTTATCCCACTGACAGGTTTTATAGGACATTGAACATAAACAGAATAAAAGCAACTTTGTGAACGACTTGAGCGACATGCTTGTAAAGGAATGTATGTGTGTTAGTGTGTTGAAATTGGCGACCCCTAGGACCAGTTCCAGTCAGAACAAAAAACTACATGAGAAGGTAAACCATTTTGTGGTACCATGACTCTGACAATGTATGTATGTCTATGAGTGACCCAACATTACCCTCTCCCCCATCTCACCTTTTTGTGGTGAAACCTTTCCTCAACCCACCAGCTTTCTGACGGTCAAAACATCATATAGATCAGGGATGGGCAACTTTGATGGGGAGTTGAGGCCACAAAAAAACAGAACTCATCAGCAGAGGCTCACGGGTCTCTGTACCCACTTCTCGCCCCAGAGCAAAACATTTTAGCACCCCCCCCTCGTGACAGCGAAGAGAAAAAATACAATATTTTAAAGTTCATATCCTGCAATTCTGTGCAATTTGCCATGGGATGGAGGCAAATGTTGGCAGTTTTTAATATAATAACTGATGATCAATGGTCCCCACCCCAGTCGGTAATTCGACCATGCTTACAACAAGTTTAGATAGCTGGCCGCTAGACTAATTTACCAATCTAAAAAAAATGGAGCTGACATGGGCTAACTGAGTGACTGCTGATGCACAAACAAATTTTGAAACAGCATCTTGTGTATTCTATTATTCTAACTCTCAACATACAGTATATATATATATATACACTACTGTTCAAAAGTTTGGGGTCACTTAGAAATGTCCTTGTTTTTGAAAAAGAAAAGAAAACTGTCCATTAAAATAACATCAAATTGATCAAAAATACAGTGTTGACATTGTTAATGTTGTAAATCACTATTGTAGCTGGAAACTGCTGATTTTTTATGGAATATCTACATTGGCGTACAGAGGTCCATTATCAGCAACCATCACTCCTGTGTTTCAATGGCACGTTGTGTTAGCTAATCCAAGTTTATAATTTTAAAAGGCTAATTGATCATTAGAAAAACCTTTTGCAATTATGTTAGCACAGCTGAAAACTGTTGTTCTGATTAAATAACCAATAAAACTGGCCTTCTTTAGACTATTTAAGTATCTGGAGCATCAGCATTTGTGGGTTCGATTACAGGTTCAACATGTCCAGAAACAAAGAACTTTCTTCGGAAATTCGTCAGTCTATTCTTGTTCTGAGAAATTAAGGCTATTCCATGCGAGAAATTGCCAAGAAACTGAAGATCTCGTACAATGCTGTGTACTATTCCCTTTACAGAACAGCGCAAACTGGCTCTAACCAGAATAGAAAGAGGAGTGGGAGGCCCCTGTGCACAACTGAGCAAGAGGACAAGTACATTAGAGTGTCTAGTTTGAGACACAGACGCCTCAGAAGTCCTCAACTGGCAGCTTCATTAAATAGTACCCGAAAACACCAGTCTCAATGTCAACAGTGAAGAGGCGACTCCGGGATGCTGGCCTTCTATTCATTTGATTACTGCTGACTGTTTGAAATGCATCGCATTGAGATGGGATTTTTAGGCCATGTCGCCCATCCCTACCTTCAGGACCGCTGTACTGCTGCTTTTCTTTCTTTCCTGGAACAGAAGAAGTGCCACGATACCAGCAGCCAGAGCATCGCCAGCAGCTGACAGGTCTGGACCCACATGCTGTACTTGGTCAGTAGACATGATTCATACATGCACATGTTCTTGGACTGAGAACTTGTGTTTCCATCCTGTCTTGCTGCTTTTTGTCTGACATAGATGAAGCTCACCGGACAGTAGCAGCAGCCAGCAGTACATGTTGTGGCATCTTTTGCACTCCTCTAAATCTCATCCACCCCCAGGTTTTTAGTCAAATATGGCTTTGTTGCTGTTTGGCTTTTTCATGTTCCGTACCCATCCCTTGAATTTAGCAGCCTGATCTTATCAATCCTCTTCAACTGCTCTTCTCTCCCCTCCTCAGCTCCTTTAAATCTGTTGTGGTTCTGTCCAACACACACACACGCGTGCACACGGACACACAGGCCTATAACAGGCCTATACCTCATGTTTGTGCTGTCCAGGTGAATCATGCCACTTCTTGTGTTTTGACGCTATGTGAGAATCGATTTCACCTCTCTCAATGAACTATCTTGTCTTTGTCTGGCGAACGACCACACATAATTATGTCATGGTAGTGAAATGTTTGATAAAGTACATGTATTTTCCTGTGTCAGAGTGAGGAGACTTTTACATTGCTTTTTATGTGTTTCATATTTCTCCCAGCTTTCTGTCACTTGTTACTCTTGGCCTGGCTGGAAGTAAGGTCAGGACTACTGTAGACAGGGACAGCTTCATCACAAGAGATATCAGGTAGGATCCTGCACAATTCACTGTGCTTAGCTAAGACACATGAGACAGACAGACAGACAAAACACCCTTATTAAATAGGCTCAGGGTTAGAGACAATGTTGGGTTGAGATTAGGGAAGGTTAAGGTATGGTAAGGAGGGGTATATGAGCATTGGGGAAGATGATGGATGGGAGGGTAGAGTATGGGTTAGAGTAAGGGATGCCCAGACTGTTGGATGAAGAATAGGGTGATGATTCTAAGAAGAAGTAAGACAGGATATGACCAGACCATGACCACAGGATATGACCTAGCACGCATCACTGCAGCTGGCACCTGGGAGGTCAGGGGTTAACTGAGATGCCAGGCTGGGCTACATATGGAGTCCCATCTCTACGTATAGGGAGAATTTGATTTACATGCAGTACGTACGCACGCGCACACCCACGCACATACACACGTACACACATGTACACACACGTACACACGCACACACTCAGAGTAACTAGGCGAAAGGAGAAGATTGTGGGCCATAAATATGGCTGCTTTTAGCTGAACGGGATTGTGGGTAGAGGATTCTGAAGTGATGTGCAGCTATGTGAGGAATGCGCACGGTGCTCAGTGTTGACCTGAGACAAACAGAGAGCATGCTGGGATCCCTCTATGAACGATGGGGAAGTCCAATAGTTGCACTTCAACACTCTTTGTGTTTTCTTTTGTAATCTAGAAAGGCAGTGGCTTAATCCTATTTGTCAGGGGGCTGAGTGGCTACATTTACAGTGATGTTTTGAAAGCGTAAAATGCAGATATGTTACTGAAAACTAACTTTTGCCAAGGATATAATAAATACGTGTGGCACCTACCTGCCATCTCCAGCCCTTTCACCCCCCCCCCCCCCCCCCCCCCCCAAAGCAAATGTGTGCGGTAGCTGGGAATGCTTCCATCTTACCAACAACAAGTAATGAATGATGGAAATACATTCCGTCCTTGTGCTCATCAAAATATTTACACAAGCCTCACTGGATTATCTGAAGACTTTTGATTTATGGCTGTGAACACGAACCAAAGTCCCATCAACAAAACATAGTGTTTCAAGGAGCCTGTTATACTCATAACACAGAAAAGGGGCACTAAGTGGGAACTAAGAAGTGAGCCACATGGTTGTCATTAAACACGACTACACATGAATGAGCTTCATTCACGTCCCTACCCACTGGGCACACACTGGTTGAATCAACGTTGTTTCCACCTCATTTCAAATAACTGACAATGAACCAATTTCAATGAAATAACGTTGAACCAACGTGGAATAGTAGTTGAATTGACGTCTGTGTCCAGTGGGTATTCATTTCCAACTACAAGTTATGCCTATCATATCCCTGCCCTCGAACCCCCTCAGTAAATGTCTTATATTAACCCGAGCTAGACTTACACACAGGTACTACTTAATGTGTCTGGCTAGTGGTTGAGGACATATTGAAATAATGGGTATAATGACTGTAAATGTTGGCTGTGTCCCCAACCCATGTCTGACTCAAGACAGACAGAAAACAGTGGTGTATAGCATACAGTCATTTGCCAAGCCACTCTTCTACCCCAGTAGCATTCCACCCTACTCAAACTGTCACCATCGCTAGATATCACAATAAGGCAGGCGACATGGCAGGCAAGCACGCCACAAACAATCCACCTGATTGACATGTGGAGCCAGACTTCCCTTAAACAGAGTTGTGCTTAATTATGCATGCAACAATAGTCAATCCAACTTCAGCTTTCTGACAGTGATTCATGTAAATTCATGGAAGGTTATTACACCCAAAGAACTTTATTATTGACAGTAAAACTACGTTCCCCCTGATGGAAAAACATTGCATGATTTTTCATGTGAAACCATGTGGTTATGGAACACTTCACATGGGATGATATTTCACATAACCTTTCACGTGGATTAAAATGTTCACATGATGCCATTCAAACAAGAAGTCACTAGGTTGTCACGAAATAGCCGCAGTGTTTTCCACGTCCATATTTGACACACATGAGTGTATGTTAATTTATACATTCATTATTATTCAACATGTCCTCACCTCGACTTTGAACTCACAACCTGTTTCAGTCTTCCTGCTGCGACACTATGTCTGTGTCAATGACTGATTTCACCTGTATTCCTACACTTAGGACTTCAAAGTAAATCTCAGCTTTGTATAATACACTCAAGAAATATGTTTATATTCATCATAGTGATTCAGGAGTAACATAAAATATATATATATGCCCCACCAACATTAGACAACTTTACAGAAGACAATCAACTTGCTGAGATAACTAAATTAAATCAATGATGAGAGAATAG
The DNA here is from genome assembly GCF_029448725.1 of Salvelinus fontinalis. Lineage (NCBI taxonomy): Eukaryota > Metazoa > Chordata > Actinopteri > Salmoniformes > Salmonidae > Salvelinus > Salvelinus fontinalis. Next base: position 43,090,265 of record NC_074683.1, on the reverse strand, counting down.
TCAGATTAACTAAAATAGCAGTGCACATGGCACTGTTTTGCTAAATGCAGAGATGTATTATAGGTAATCAATGTGTAGGGGACTTCTGAGAATGCAACAGACTTCGTGGTGCAGCAGAACGACCAGAGCAATCCAAATCCAGAGGCTGTGAGTTCAAATCCTAGGCAGGGTCATATTGAATATTCAGTACTGAGTGATCATGTCAAATGTAATCATATTGTCATTGATGAAAGATTGGTACAGCTTTTTTTTTTACACATTTTATCTGAACATCGCACCACTTACCTTAGAACCCCTATGCCATTTCATCACTTCCCTATAAAAAACATGTGAAATCTGCAGTTTCACATGTGAGATACCCTTCACATGTGAAAATCAAATGAACATTTTCACAAATTGTGTTTTTTCCATGAGGGCTTTGATAGTTCTAGGCAACTGCATCTCTCTCTCTCTCTCTCTCTCTCTCTCTCTCTCTCTCTCTCCCTCCCTCCCTCCCTCCCTCCCTCCCTCCCTCCCTCCCTCTCGTTCTCTCTCAATTCAATTCAATTGGCGTTTTAACATGTATTTTTTAACCTTTTTTTTTAACCAGGTAGGCCAGTTGAGAACAAGTTCTCATTTACAACTGCGACCTGGCCAAGATAAAGCAAAGCATTGTGACAAAAACCACAACACAAAGTTACACATGGGATAAACAAACGTACAGTTAATAACACAATATAAAAATCTAGATTAGGGAGGTAAGGCAATACATAGACCATAGAGGCAAATGAATTACAATTTAGCACTAACAATGAAGTGATAGACGTGCAGATGATGATGTGCAAGTAGGGATACTGGGGTGCAAAAGACCAAAACATTTTTTATAAAAGAAATAACAATACGGGGATGAGGTAGTTGGGTGTGCTATTTACAAATGGGCTGTGTACAGGTACAGTGATCGGTAAGCTGCTCTGACAGCTGATGCTTAAAGTTAGAGAGGGAGATATAAGTCTCCAGCTTCAGTGATATTTGCAATTCGTTCCAGTCATTGGCAGCAGAGAACTGGAAGGAAAGGCGGCAAAAGAGGTGTTGGCTTTGGAGATAACCAGTGAAATATACTTGCTGGAGCGCGTGCTACGGGTGGGTGTTGCTACGGTGACCAGTGAGCTGAGATAAGGCAGGGCTTTACCTAGCAAAGACTTATAGATGACCTGGAGCCAGTGTGTTTGGCGACGAATATGTAGCGAGGGCCAGCCAATGAGAGCATACAGGTCGCAGTGGTGGGTAGTATATGGGGCTTTGGTGACAAAACGGATGGCACTGTGATAGACTACATCCAATTTGCTGAGTAGAGTGTTGGAGGCTATTTTGTAAATGACATCGCCGAAGTCAAGGATCGGTAGGATCGTCAGTTTTACGAGGGTATGTTTGGCAGCATGAGTGAAGGAGGCTTTGTTGCAAAATAGGAAGCCGATTATAGATTTAATTTTGAAATGGAGATGCTTAATGTGAGTCTGGAAGGAGAGTTTACAGTCTAACCAGACACCTAGGTATTTGTAGTTGTCCACATATTCTAAGACAAAACCGTCCAGAGTAGGGATGCTAGTCGGGCGAACGGGTGCGGGCAGCAATCGGTTGAAAAGCAAGCATTTAGTTTTACTAGCATTTAAAGCAGTTGGAGGCCACAGAAGGAGTGTTGTATGGCATTGAAGCTCGTTTGGAGCTTTGTTAACACAGTGTCCAAAGAAGGGCCAGATGTATACAGAATGGTGTCGTCTGCGTAGAGGTGGAACAGAGAATCACCAGCAGCAAGAGCGACATCATTGATGTATACAGAGAAGAGAGTCGGCCCGAGAATTGAACCCTGTGGCAACCCCATAGAAACTGCCAGAGGTCCGGATAACAGGCCCTCCGATTTGACACACTGAACTCTATCTGAGAAGCAGTTGGGGAACCAGGCGAGGCAGTCATTTGAGAAGGCATTGCTATTGAGTCTGCCGATAAGAATGCGGTGATTGACAGAGTCGAAAGCCTTGGCCAGGTCGATGAAGACGGCTGCACAGTACTGTCTTTTATCGATGGCGGTTATGATGTCGTTTAGGACCTTGAGCGTGGCTGAGGTGCATCCATGACCAGCTCGGAAACCAGATTGCATAGTGGAGAAAGTACGGTAGGATTCAAAATAGTCGGTGATCAGTTTGTTAACTTGGCTTTCGATTGTTTTTTAGATAGGCATGGCAGGATGGATATAGGTCTATAACAGTTCGGTCTAGAGTGTCTCCCCCGTGAAGAGGGGGATGACCGCGGCAGCTTTCCAATCTTTGGGGATCTCAGACGATACGAAAGATAGGTGAACAGGCTAGTAATAGTGGTTGCAACATTTTAGGCTGATAATTTCGGAAAGACAGGATCCAGATTGTCTAGCCCAGCTGATTTGTAGGGATCCAGGTTTTGCAGCTCTTTCAGAACATCAGCTGTCTGGATTTGGGTGAAGGAGAAGCGGGGGGGACTTGGGCAAGTTTCTGCGGGGGGTGCAGAGCTGTTGGCCGGGGAAGGGGTAGCCAGGTGGAAAGCATAGCCAGCCGTAGAAAAATGCTTATTGAAATTAACGATTATCGTAGATTTATCGGTGGTGACAGGGTTTCCTAGCCTCAGTGCAGTGGGCAGCTAGGAGGAGGTGCACTTATTTTCCATGGACTTTATAGTGTCCCAAAACTTTTTGAAATGAGTGCTACAGGATGCTAATTTCTGTTTGAAAAAGCTAGCCTTAGCTTTCCGAAATGACTGTGTATATTGATTTCTGACGACCCTGAAAGTTGCATATCTATTGCATAGCTATTTGATGCTAATGCAGTACGCCACAGGATGTTTTTGTGCTGGTCAAGGGCAGTCAAGTCTGGGGTGAACCACGAGCTATATCTGTTCTTAGTTCTACATTTTTTTAATGGGGCATGCTTATGTAAGATGGTGAGGAAAGCACTTTTAAAGAGCAACCAGGCATCCTCTACTGATGGGAGGAGGTCAATATCCTTCCAGGATACCCGGGCCAGGTTGATGATTAGAAAGGGCTGCTCGCTGAAGTGTTTAAGGCAGCATTTGACAGTGAGGCAGTGATCGCTGACATCCTGGTGACCGCCGACCCTTTACGGATGCAGACAATGAGGCAGTGATCGCTGACATCCTGGTTGAAGACAGCAGAGGTGTATTTAGAGGGCAAGTTGGTCAGGATGATATCTATGAGGGTGCCCATGGTTATAGATTTAGGGTTGTACCTGGTAGGTTCCTTGATAATTTGTGTGAGATTGAGGGAGTCTAGCTTAGATTGTAGGACGGCCAGGGTGTTAAGCATATCCCAGTTTAGGTCACCTAACAGTACGAACTCTGAAGATAGATGGGGGGCAATCAATTCACATATGGTTTCCAGGGCACAGCTGGGGGCTGAGGGAGGTCTATAACAAGTGGCAATGGTGAGAGACTTATTTCTCTCTCCATTGCCATATAACCGAGATGAGATCCTCAGACCCCTTGTGAGACCATATGCTGACACATGCACATTTGTGGCCTGCTGGAGGTCATTTTGCAGGGCTCTGGCAGTGCTCCTCCTTGCACAAAGGCGGAGGTAGCAGTCCTGCTGCTGGGTTGTTGCCTTCCTACGGCCTCCTCCATGTCTCCTGATGTACTGGCCTGTCTCCTGGTAGCGCCTCCATGCTCTGGACACTACGCTGACAGACACAGCAAACCTTCTTGCCACAGCTCGCATTGATGTGCCATCCTGGATGAGCTGCACTACCTGAGCCACTTGTGTGGGTTGCAGACTCTGTCTCATGCTACCACTAGAGTGAAAGCACCGCCAGCATTCAAAAGTGACCAAAACATCAGCCAGGAAGCATAGGAACTGAGAAGTGGTGTGTGGTCACCACCTGCAGAACCACTCCTTTATTGGGGGTGTCTTGCTAATTGCCTATAATTTCCACCTTTTGTCTATTCCATTTGCACAACAGCATGTGAAATTTATTGTCAATCAGTGTTGCTTCCTAAGTGGACAGTTTGATTTCACAGAAGTGTGATTGACTTGGAGTTACATTGTGTTGTTTAAGTGTTCCCTTTATTTTTTTGAGCAGTGTATATATATGTGTAAGTTGAAGAGTTTGAGGCTCATGTTGCATCCCTGACTCCCTCCATGGCTCCGGGGAAAGAAATATGTGTTTATTGTCAATTTTAACTGCAAACCTGTTGTTTGTATACATTGATTTTATAATATCATATATTTCCTTCCCAACATCGCTTTCTATCAATTTGTATAGCAGACCCTCATGCCAAATTGAGTCAAAAGTTTTTGGGAAATCAACATAGCATGAGAAGACTTTGCTTTTGTTTTGGTTTGTTTGTCAATTAGGGAGTGCAGGGTGTATATGTGGTTTGTCATCTGATATTTTGGTAAGAAGCCAATTTGACATTTGCTCAGGACATTGTTTTCACTGAGGAAATGTTGGAGTCTGCTGTTGATGATACTGCATAATATTTTTCAGAGGTTACGCAGATACCACAGTAATTATTGAGGTCAAATTTGTCTCCACTTTTGTGGATTTGGGTGATCAGACCTTGGTTCCAAATATTGGGGAAGATGCCAGAGCTGAGGTTAATGTTGAAGAGTTTAAGAATAGCCAATTGGAATTTGTGGTCTGTATATTTTATTATTTTGTTTCTTATACGATCAACACCATAGGCCTTTTTGGGTAGGAGGGTTTGTATTTCACCCTGTAGCTCATCCAATGTAATCAGAGAATCCAGTGGGTTCTGGTAGTCTTTAATAGCTGATTCTATGTTTTGCAAATTATCATGTATATTTGTTTGCTCTTGGTTCGTTGTAATATGGCTGAAAATGTTGGATAGGTAGTTTATCCATACATCTCCATTTTGGATAGATAGCTCTTTGCGTTGTTGTTTGTTTAGTGTGTTCCAATTTTCCCAGCAGGGATTTGATTATGTGGATTCTTCAACCACATTGAGATGTTTTCTGACATACTGTTTGTCATTTTTTTCTGAGTTTATTTCTGTACTGTTTCAGTGTTTAGAAAAGTGTATGGTCATACGCACATCCTGTTTTATTGTTTTCCCACAGTGAAGGCGTAGGATCTAGTTTTCTGGGTCTCTGTGTTTTTGGATGGATAGGTTTCATTCTTAGGTTTTCTGCTAGAATTGTATACATTTGATCCTCTCTCTCTCTCTCTCTCTCTCTCTCTCTCTCTCTCTCTCTCTCTCTCTCTCTCTCTCTCTCTCTCTCTCTCTCTCAGGCAGGTGGTGGAAAATGTCAATGTCAAACACATTAGATAAAAAAAAACATTTCTGAAATGATGGACTCATAGCAAACTGACCAAAGCCATTGTTGGTGCCAAAAATGCTCTCTGGTTCTGATCTACAGTAAACAGTGTGAGTGGTGGCCTGCCTGCCTGTCTGTCGGCCTGCCTGTAAGTCATAGCCGGACTCTCTGTGTTGACCTAAATGTGTTTGAAATCTCCAAGACAACAGACTTCTCTACCTACCCTCAGCAGGTGAGTTCTATCTGGTGTAAAGGATCTGTCTGTCAGCAAATTAATCAATTTAGGAAAACTCCCAAAGAGGACAGCCTCACAGGAGTGGAGGCATCATGCGCAAACAGTCTAGCCTGCATCCGAGTGACACTGGGACACTTTGTGTATCTGCTGCCATGCCTGTCTGTGACGTATGGGACGGCTACCGGGAGTGCTCCAGCCATAACACTAAACACACCACAACAGAGGGGTTTTCAAGTCCACAGTAGCACTGTAAGAGGAACCATAATCATGACTCAAAAAATGGCCTAGCTAGCCAAGGTAAATGGCTGTGTGTGAAACTATAGTTGCTATGGAGCATGTCTGTAAACCTCAGGTCTCAGAGAGGTGCCTGTGGCTTGTCACATCCATGACTCCACTAGAACCGGGTGGGACTAATACACATGCTCAAGGGTCCGGAGCCTTCCGTTTTCCCGGCACCTGCACTTGTTTGTATGGATGAGGGGTGGATTTTTAGCTAAAGGAACTGTTTGTTTCTTGTTTTGCTTCTTGGCTGAATTAGTTGGTTCTACTTAGTTTCCTCTGGGGAAGTGGAAGGTATAGGTGCACCTTTGAGAACAAGCCGATGCATGGCAGACTAGTAGAAGGAGTAGGTTCCCTATACTGAGGGCACAGAAAGAGCCTTCTTCAATCCAAACTGGTCACCCAGTTTATGAGAGGGATACGTAATGTGAATGTTGTTTTTAGGTCAAACTGATATTGAACTAATTTTGATCGAAAGGTTTCAGCTTTTAGTGGTGATACCTATTATATTTAAGATGTTTTCAAAAACAAACTCTGATCACTAAAAACACATTTTTAAACAGCTAATTTCACTACATTCTAAACAGAGCACAGACATTTCCACTCTAGTTTTTCATTCTCCTGTCTCCATATAGCTTTATTTGAAAGGAAATACTTTTTTCTGCTGCTGAATTCACTGAAAGAAACCTCTGGCTAACAGGTGTGACAACTTTCATACGTGAGTGTTAAGACTGGGGGGGAAGAGTTTGCTTGATAGACACTGTATCCTTAACGTAAATTCATACTGTTGTAACTTTGGAGCAAGGATGATATTTTGAAGATAAATGCTTGTTAAGTTGCCTTGGAAAATGTGAAATACTGACCTGTGCCACAACTGTGTGTGTGTGTGTGTGTGTGTGTGTGTGTGTGTGTGTGTGTGTGTGTGTGTGTGTGTGTGTGTGTGTGTGTGTGTGTGTGTGTGTGTGTGTGTGTGTGTGTGTGTGTGTGTGTGTGTGTGTTTAGCCCTGGCTAACTGAGAGTGCTAAATATTGTCTTTGTGATACAAAACGGTGAAATTCCTCCAATGCTCACTGCTTCCACCTCTTAACAGTGTTAGAACACCGTGATGTGTATTGTGTGTGCATTACAGTATGTGACTAGTGTGTATGTGAGCACACAGCATGAAATGAGACGGTTTTACACCCTTTGTGTACTTCGTGGGAGACCTAGTAATAAAGCCACACACACACCCACACTCACATTCACTAGGCCCCCATGAAGGCATCTTCTGCCTGTAACGACCCCGTAGAAGTTGAACTCTGACTCCAGTATAGTTAGTGCTTATTTGTTCCTCCTTTGAGTTCAATCGTCCCTAGAATGGTCTTCTCTTTCCACCGTTAAATACTACTACGGTAACAAACTCTTACATCTCAACTATACCATAAACTGCCAGAGCACCAGTTTCAATTAATTATAGCAAAACGTTGATTCTGAGTGAAAAAGACTGACATTGCAGTAGTTTAGTATGGTTTATACAGTCTCTAATGTCTCTCTATAGGTTAAATCCATGCCTATCAATATAACTATGGGGAGATTTTGAGTTTGACAGCGTATTTGTGGCTTTGCCAGTTTATACAGTAGGATAAAGCTTTTTCTATGCCACATCTACTCCCGTTCCTCCCGCTGTCGACGTCGCCGGTTTACTAACCACAAGTCCTGGCAACCATCATCACGCGTACCTGGAATCAATCATTACGCGCACCTGTGCTTCATCATGAGCCACACCTGGACTCCATTACCTCACTCATTACCTCCCCTTTATCTGGCACTCCCTTAGGTTCATTCCTCAGGCAGTATTGTTTCACGACGCTACTCCTATGTTGTAATGGTCCATGTTCTTTGTTCTATTAAACTTACCACCTGCTTCTCGACTCCCAGCGTTGACAAACAGGGATACCTACTTCGTCAACACCACGACTAGCTGGCGCAACTGGGGACGGCTATGGAAGAGGTTCTTCGCAGCGTTCAACATCTCGAACATACACGAGAGGCGTTGACTTCACCTAGCGGGGGATACCACCAGTCGACCCAGCGAGCCAGCACACCAGTTCATTCAACAACCCACGCAGGTCAGCGATGCCCGTTTGTCCCTCCTGGATAAATATGACGGCACTCTAGCCATCTGGGAGAGAGGAGAGGAGGAGCTGGATTCGTATGAGGGGTTCATGGCTCTGTTCAGAGGTATCTTCGATCAACCACCGGATGGCAGAGAGGGGAGTGAGCAGCTACTCCAACTATGGCAGGAGGACCAGACTGCTTCCGAGTACGTGCTCACCTTCCGGACAGTAGCAGCATTCAGCGCATTGGAATAAGCCGGCGCTTCGTACAGACAGAACCTATTCAGAAGAGGACTGGGCAAGGAGGTCCAGACAGAACTGACCTGTCGAGACGACAACCTCTCCTTGGGCGCACTCATTGTGATGGCCATCCATCTGGATGACCTACTTGAGGAGTGTTGGTAATCTCATCGCTACTCTCCCTCCCTCAGTGAACACTTTAGATCGGAGCCTGAACCCATGGAGGTAGGGGTCACACGCCTCCCAGCGGTGGAGCGACGCAGATGATGACAGCTGGGGCTCTATCTCTATTGTGGTCAAGGAGGGCACCAGCTCCAGCAGTGTCCGGTATGTCCCAACTCGGGATCCACGAGAGCAGATGGATGGTCACATGATCTTCCACCTCCTGGGTCAGGTGTGAGTATCCCCTTTTCATCACTTCCTGCCAAACCCTTTTTGGTGTTGATCACACTAGTTTACTGTCACTTCATTGAGGATGAAAGTCACGGACTGGACACCTGAATTCCGGATGACCTGCTTTCCCCTCCCCTGTGGTTCCATGTCAGTTGTGAGTTCTGTGGTTGCCCTTCAGCCCAACATCCCGGAGGTATACCAGGACCTGCAGGAGGTACAGTATTTTCCAAAACCCGCGCCACCTGTCTCCCTCCTCATCACCCCTGAGAATGTGCCATGTACCTGCTGCAAGCTCTGCCCGCCCGCATCTACCCTCTGTCGGTGGCTGAAACCAAGGCCATGGAGGAGTACATGCATGAGGCGCTCCAACAAGGTTTCATCCGCATGTCCACTTCTCCTGCATCTGCAGGCTTCTTCTTCATGGCCAAGAAGGATGGAGGGTTACGCCCTTGTATTGATTACTGAGGACTCGATGATATCACCACCAAATACCGTTACCCTCTCCCGTTGGTGCCGGCAGTCATCAAACAGCTCTGCGGGGCCCGGTTCTTTACCAAATTGGACCTGCAGAGTGTATACAATCTCATCCGCTTCCAGGAGGGGGATCAATGGAAGACAGGTTATAGCATGATGTCTGGTCACTACGAGTACTTGGTGAATCCTTTTGTCTTAGCCAATGGTCCGTCAGTGTTCCAGGCATTCGTCATTGAGGTATTCGGGGACATCCTCGGACGCCAGGTGGTAGTGTATATCGATGACATCCTGGTCTACTCGGCTACCTTGGAGGATCACATCGCTCATGTCCGAGGAGTCCTGGAATGCCTGCTGGCTAACCAACTGTTTGCCAATGCTGAGAAGTGCCAGTTTCATCAGGAGGCTGTCTCCATCTTAGGCTACCAAATCAGCCCGCAAGGAAGATGAAGATGGACGTCAAGAAGATAGATGCGGTCAGGTCATGGCCAGTCCCAACCACCATAAAGGGGTTACAACGGTTTTTGGGGTTTGCCAACTTCTAGCGCCGTTTCATCAGGAACTTCAGCTCCTTTGCCGATCCTCTCACCTCTCTCCTCAAGGGTGGTCCCTGTAAGTTGGTGTGGAGCATCAGCTGACGAGTCCTTCCGCCTACTGAAGGGACGTTTCACCTCATCCCCATAGCTGAAACACCCAGATCCCACGATACCCTTTGTGGTGGAGGTGGACGCTTCAGAGGTGGGCGTGGGGGCAGTTCTGTCTCAACGACAAGGTAATCCACAATAATTTGATCCGTGTGCGTATTACTCTAAGAAACTGTGGAGACACTAGCTGGAGGGCGCCAAGTGGAGACACTGGCTGGTGTGGAGACACTGGCTGGAGGGCGCCAGGACGCATTCGTCATTCTCACTGACCATCAGAACCTGGAGTACATATGGACAGCAAGGAGGCTGAATCCGCGGCAAGCAAGGTGGGCCCCTTTCTTTATGAGATTTGACTTCACGCTGACCTATCACCAAGGTTCAAAGAACACCAAAGCCGATGCCCTGTCCTGTCTCCGCGATTTGGGAGAGATTTCTGAATGCACCTATAATCCCTTCCTCTCGAGTCGTAGTCCCTGTGGTCTGGGACGTAGATGTGGACATTCGCCAGGCTTTGGAGAGGGAGCCCGCACCCACTACCTGTCTTCCTGAGCGCATCAACATTCCCACAGGGATAAGGGATCGGCTGCTGAACTGGGCGCACACAGCTGTCGTCGCTGGACATCCAGGTATTTCTCGTACTACTCAATCTGTCTCTGAGGGTATTGGTAGCCTACCTTGGTGGAGAGGATTTAACAGGAGCAGGGGAGGTTCCTGAAGAGTCACTGCCAGGACCGGCAGGGAGAGTGGGCCCGATTCCTTCCATGCACGGAGTACGCCCAGAATTTGTTACGTCACTCCTCCACCGGGCTGACTCCCTTAAAGACGTCCACTGTCAGAAGGAGCAGGCGGACCGCCACTGCAGTGAGGCTCCCGTGTTCCATCCTGGGGATCGTGTCTGGCTCTCTACCAGGAACCTCCCACTCCGCCTACCATGCAAGAAAATGAGCACTCGGTTTGTGGGGCCATTCAAGGTTCTTCGGAGGGTCACCGAGGTGACGTATAGGTTACAGCTTCCCAGTGACTACCGTATATCACCTTTTCATTTCTCCCTGCTCAGGCCGGTGTTTCCTAGTCCCCAGGCTGATGCTGTCCCCCAGGACATCGAGGGAGGTCCCGCCTATGCCGTCAAATCCCTACTGGACTCCCAACGTCGTGGGGGTTGGCTCCAGTACCTGGTGGACTGGGAGGGGTACAGCCCAGAGGAGTGGTGTTGGGTTCCGATGCAGGACATTCTGGATCCCAACATCATCTGTGATTTCCATCTGCACCACCCGAATCGGCCCGCTCCTTGTACTCGGGACCTTCCCTCTGGCCGGTTTCGTACTGTGTACCCCAGTTTGGGAGTACCTGGCTCAGTCCATTAAGAGAGTCCTGGCTCGCAAGTGGTCTCTGGAAGAAATTCTGTTAACTCCATCTTATTCTGCACATTTTCTGTCTGTGGTAGGCATACAATTTAGACCACTTATTTGTCAACAAGAGACAGAATAGGTAAAATATTCCCACGTTTTATACCCTGGCTGTCACGCAGGACTAGGTGGGTGAAGGAATCAGACGCAGAGAGTTCCACTTGGGAAAAGTACTCCTTTTACTATTGCACACAAAAAATTATAAGCCCAAACATACAGGGCGCAGAGAACAACTTGATAACCCAAAACACAGGGCGCCAAGTAAATAGTAAACATAATACACCTCTACCTAAACCACACACACGTAACATAAAGACAATCCTGCACAAAACAAGCGCGGGTCCACCTACTAAATATAGGGAAGCTCATTAACCGAAAACAGAAACACAGGTGAAACTAATAAGACAAAACAAACAGACAAACGAAAAAGGGATCGGTGGCGGCTAGTAGGACGGTGACGACGACCGCCGAGCACCGCCCGAACAGGCAGGGGAGCCAACTTCGGCGGAAGTCGTGACACTGGCCTTATGCGACAAAATCCCAAATCTCAATTTTACACTTTAAATCAGGGGTGGTCAACTCCAGTCCTCGAGGGCCTGATTGGTGTCACACTTTTTCTCCATCCCATTTAAACACAGATGATTAATCAAATGTTATTCTAAACTGAGGATCATGATTAGGTGATTATTGGAGTCAGATGTGTTAGCTGGGGCTGGGGCAAAACTGTGACAGCAATCAGGCCCTCGAGGACTGGAGTTGCCCACCCCTGATTTAAAGTGTAAAATTGAGATTTGGGATTTTTTCGCAGAAGGCCAGGGTATAAAACGTGGGACTATTTTAAATGCTTCTGCTGTTTATGGTAGAAATGAAACCTTTTACGAAGTATTTAGGTAATGTATGCATTCAGCTTGTGGGGTTTACATGGGGATTCATGCAGGATGGAAAGGAAAATAAACAGCACCTGGAGCAGGAATGTGAGAGAAGATCCTAGACAGACAGTTACACACCCAGCATTAGGGTTCAGAGGGTACACAGTTATACAACTACATACTACACAACTTCATTACAACTAAATAACTGCATCACAACCACACAACTTCCTCATAACTACACATCTACACCACAACTGATACATACACGCATCAAGCTCTACAGATCAGAGTACACAGTTACACAATTACATATTACTCACAACTACATCACCACTATACCAATACACAACTACACAACTTCATCACAATTACACAACTACAAGTGCACCACCAGATATGCAACCAGCCCCAGGGTTCAGAAGCTAAACAGTTACACAACTACATCAAAACTGCACAGCTACATAACTACATAACAACTGATACAGAGACCCAGCCCCAGGGTTCAGAAAGTTCAGAGGGTACACAGATAACTGACAAGCAGGCACACATACACTTCATAAGTTGAGTGACATATACAAAAATGATTGGCAGGTGGGCACACATGCAGTGGATATGTGAAAGGGGCATGTGGCAGCGCTGACACAGATGGAGCAAACAGAACAGAGTTACATTCCTCCTCAACCAGCTCGGGGCAAACACGCCACCCAGGGGAGGGGTCAGAGGTCACACAAGAAGTACCCGACCAGAGCCTTGCGGTCGGCTGACATTTATAAGACAAACGCTTCATACTGTAATGAGAGACAGAGCGGGTGAGAGAAAGGGGTAAAGAGAGAGTGTTGGGGGGAGCCATCTTTGATACTGTAAATGGATCTTTGCTCTTCCTACTGTTACAAACCAGTGGCATATCAAAGTATCTCAGGGACTCAGTATGTCCCACATCCCTAATACTGCTTTATTACACACAGAAGGTCTGGAGTACACACACAGACTGTTAGATTGCACACACAATGTCTGGGTTATACTGTATTACTACTGTTAGATTGCACACACAATGTCTGGGTTATACTGTATTACTACTGTTAGATTGCACACACAATGTCTGGGTTATACTGTATTACTACTGTTTGATTGCACACACAATGTCTGGGTTATACTGTATTACTACTGTTAGATTGCACACACAATGTCTGGGTTATACTGTATTACTACTGTTAGATTGCACACACAATGTCTGGGTTATACTGTATTACTACTGTTTGATTGCACACACAATGTCTGAAGCTCACCATTACTGACAGGGACCAATGTGTGTGTGTAAGTCACAATGTGTGTGTAAGACTACTGAGATCAAACACCGTGTCTGGAGAGACAGAAACACCACACCGTCCACCCACCAGAGAATAAATATAACCACAAATCAGAGAGAGAGAGAGAGAGAGAGAGAGAGAGAGAGAGAGAGAGAGAGAGAGAGAGAGAGAGAGAGAGAGAGAGAGAGAGAGAGAGAGAGAGAGAGAGAGAGAGAGAGAGAGAGAGAGAGAGAGAGAGAGAGAGAGAGAGAGAGAGAGAGAGACAGCAAACACAGACATCAGACAGTAGCATCTGTCCATCCATACTGTCACCTATGATGTCATTCTGTCTTTGATCTTTTAGAGGGAAAGTTCATCAACAACAAACTCCCCCATAATAGGAGCTTCCATCAAATTAAGAACATTTGTGATACCAAAAATAATTAACCATAACGTGTGTGTGTGTGTGTGTGTGTGTGTGTGTGTGTGTGTGTGTGTGTGTGTGTGTGTGTGTGTGTGTGTGTGTGTGTGTGTGTGTGTGTGTGTGTGTGTGTGTGTGTGTGTGCGCATCTGTCTGCGTTTGCGGCCTAGAAAGGTTTGGGAAGATGGTCTAATCTGTTGTCACCTTTCCTTACCACCTCTCGTCTATTTGTTGGTGTCTCACTAAGCTATTTACAAAACCTTCTAGGTAACAAGCATACACTCTTTCCTCCAAAATAAACCACTAAACTATTCATATATATTAGCCAACGCACATATAAACATACATACACAAACATATGGATTTCTTAAACACGGTGTAAAATGTTACACTGGAGCCTGTGTGTGCGCGGGTGTGTTTTTCATATTACGCAAATGTCACAATGTGCTATATGAGTAGACGTGGAGATCAGATTTTATACAGACCTGGTGAGAAAATAAAGCTTCAGCCTGAACAGGTCTGACCAAAAGAGTAGATGAATATAGTGGGCTAATTTCATAGCTATGGACAGCAGTTTTTCAGATCATGAGCTATAACTAGGTCATTTCTTTTTATGACACGCTCTTTGCGAGAGGGAGGGAATCTAATTTGATTAGTCCTCAATTCACGGCTCCAACACTTAAATCAGTGTAAGTGGAGTTTGCCCTAAGTTAGCCTGCCCCGGAGCAGGTTAGTTCTGAAGGATTCGTTGCCATAGAAATTGACCTGGCTAAAAGGTGAACCACTTTTGTGTCACCGGTTATCCTGAGTTGAACTCCGAGTTGACCTAAGTTAGCTGCCTAACTCCTCTATGTAGATCGGTAGTACACCATTCTGGGCATTGCACTGGGATCATCTTTTCTGCCTCCCCACTACTTTACCACAACGGTCTCCCTAACAATTGGAAATCACATATCAATTGAGGTGGAATTGAGTCCATCTCTAACGAACTTATAATGATATGCCATATACTCACTCACATACCAAAAATGGTGCCGACGGATAGGGCTGCCGTGCTTCAAGCTCTTAGGAAACTTTGCAGTATTTTGTTTTTTTTCTGTGTTATTTCTTACATTATTAGCCCAGGATTTTTTTTGTGTTATTATATACAGCCGGGAAGAACTTTTGGATATCAGAGCGGTGGTAACTCACCAGCATTATCAGCATTACGACCAGGAATACGACTTTCCCGAACCGAATACTTTGTTCGTAAACTCAGGGCAATTGAACTGATCCCAGAGGCTGTTCCAAAGCTCCGCTGGCGGAAAAGAGGTATTCGGAGCGGACTTTTAGTCCGACTCGGGAGGCGCGCACACCACCTACCGCTTCCGAGTATATTACTCGCTAATGTTCAGTCTCTGGATAATAAAGTTGACGAGCTCAGGGCAAGAATTTCCTTCCAGAGAGACATCAGGGATTGTAACGTAATCTGTTTCACGGAAACATGGCTCTCGGGATATACTGTCTGAGTCCTTTCAGCCAGTTGGGTTCTCAGCGCAGACAGGAATAAATATCTCTCTGGGAAGAAGAAGTACAGGTGTATGTTTCATGATTAACTACTCGTGGTGTGATTGTGATCATACAAGAACTCAAGTCCTTTTGTTCACCCGACCTAGAATACCTCACAATCAAATGCCGACTGTATTACCTCCCAAGAGAATTCTCTTTGGTTATAGTCACAGACGTGTGTATTCCCCCTCAAGCCGATACCACGACGGCCCTCAAAAAACTTCACTGGACTTTATGCAAACTGGAAACCACATATCCTGAGGTTGTATTTATTGTAGCTGGGGATTTTAACAAAGAAATTTGAGTAAAACGTTACTGAAGTTCTATCAACACATTGAATGTAGTACTCACGCTGCTAAAACACTCAACCTCCAACTTCCAGGAGGCCTACAAGGCCCTCCCCCGCCTTCCCTTTGGCAAATCTGATCAAGACTCCATTTTGCTCCTATCTTCCTATAGGCAGAAACTAAAACAGGAAGTACCCGTCCTAAGGACTATTCAACGCTGGTCTGATCAATCAGAATTCACACTTCAAGAATGTTTTAATCAAGTGGACTGGGATATGTTCCAGGTAGTCTCCGAGAACAACATAGACGAATACACTGATACGGTGACTGAGTTCATCAGGAAGTGTATAGGAGATGTTGTACCCACTGTGACTATTAAAACCTACCCTAATGTAACGGCTGTCTAATTCCTCCTCCTCGGATGAAGAGAAGGAGTAAGGGTCGGACCAAAATGCAGCGTTGTATGCAGACATGATGAATATTTATTAAGGAAAAAACGAATACGGAAAACACTCGGAAAATACAAAACAACAAAACGAACGTAGACAGACCTGAACTTGAGAACTTACATATACACGAAGAACGCACGAACAGGTACAGACTACACAAACGAACGAACAAACGAAACAGTCCTGTGTGGTGCACAGACACAAACACAGAAGACAATCACCCACAAACAAACAATGTGAACAGCCTACCTTTATATGGTTCTCAATCAGAGGAAACGTCAAACACCTGTCCCTGATTGAGAACCATATAAGGCTAATTACCAAATGAACCTAAACATAGAAACACATAACATAGACTAACCACCCAGCTCACGTCCTGACCAACTAAACAAAGTAAAACAAAGGCAACGTCAGTATAGAGACAAAGTGGGGTCGCAATTCAACAGCTCACACACGAGACGTATGTTGCAGGCTCTACAGACAATCACGGACTACAAAGAGAAAATCAGCCACCTCAGGGACATGGACGTCTTGCTTCCGGACAAGCTAAACACCTTCTTCGCCCGCTTTGAGGTTAACACAGTGCCTTTTGTGCTTTTCTTTCAAAAACAAGGACATTTCTAAGTGACCCCAAACTCTTGAACGGTAGTGTATACTGTATACTGTATTATATCCTATTCTACTGTATCTTTGTATATGCCGCTTTGACATTGCACGTCCAAATATTTATATATTCTTAATTCCATTTCTTTACTTTAGATTGTGTGTATTGTTAGATAGTACTGCACTGTTGGAGCTAGAAACGCAAGCATTTCGCTACACCCGTGATAACATCTGCTAAAAACGTGTATGTGACGAATACATTTTATTTTATTTGAGGTGATTCACACTACTGTCTACCACTTCACCTCAATTTAGACCCCTAACATCCCACCCTGCCCATCACCTTTACACCAGCCCCCCGATGTGTCCATTTAGGCTGCTGTTGCTACAAAAAGCAGTGTCATTTAATGGAACACATATAAGGACAGATACACATGTTTAGGCGGTGTGGTATCCCGGGAGGTCTACCCCGGCGGTTGGTGATAGACGGGAGGTACGTGCCGCGATGTTGGCTCCCTCTGCTGGGAATACACGGGCTGGGCACCCCGACGCTGATGGCTCCAAGTAGAGGTAATTAGGGGAGAGTGCCAATCAGCCATGCAGGTCACATAAAGGGAGCACCGTGGCACACCACGAGGGGGAACAGAGAGACAGATACAGAGCAGAACCTGAGAAGAAGGGCCGAGCCAAACCTACGTTATTTTGTTGTTATGTTTATTTTGTTGCCTAGTAAAGTCGTGTTTTCTGACTAGAGCCTCCATGTCTCTGTGTTAATCTCTGCAAGCTCAACCCAACACCCCACGGTTACCATATATGGTGGAGAGTACGGGCATCTCAGTAGCTTTGGGTGCCGTGGTGTTGAGCGTAAAGAGACTACCATGAAGGAACTGGTGGCTCAGTTCATCCTCAGCCAGCAGAAGCAGCAGGCTCTCCAGGAGCAAGCACTGGAGGAGCAGCGCCAACAAAACCTCAGATTGGTAGTGGAGGTAGCCCACTTTAAGGCTGGGATGGCTCAGGAGTCTAGCCTGAATCAGTTCCTGGTTAAGTTAACTTCACTAGGGTAGGGGGGAGCATTCGGAATTTTGGATGAAAAGCGTGCACAAATTAAACTGCCTGCTACTCAGGCCCATAAGCTAGGATATGCATATAATTAGTAGATTTGGATAGAAAACACTCTAAAGTTTCCCAAACTGTTAAAATAATGTCTGTGAGTATAACAGAAATAATATGGTAGGCGAAAACCTGACGAAAATCCAACCAGGAAGTACTATTATTTTGAAAGTCTGTTTTTCCATTGAAAGCCTATCCACCATACAAAGACGTTAGGGCCCAGTTCACGAGCTCTGTGGCTTCCTCTACATGTGGCCAGTCTTTAGGCATTGTTTCAGGCTTTGACTCTGAAAAATTAGGGAGATACAGCACTTTCAATCAGTGGACAGTGGACATTTCCAGACATCAGCCATGCGCCTGATCGGGATGCCTTTCTTGTTTCTCCTTTCCTATTGACGAAGCTTTAGTCCGGTTGAAATATTATTGAATATTTATGACAAAAACAACCGGAGGATTGATTTTAAACATCATTTGGCATGTTTCTACTAACTTTTATTGTACTTTTTAAAAACTTTTCGTCTGGACTTAGTGAACGTGCCTTGTGCATTTGGATTACTGGACAAAACGCGCGAACAAAAAGGAGGTTTTTGGTCATAAAGAGGGACATTATCGAACAAAACGAACATTTATTGTCTAACATGGATACCTGGGAGTGCCACCAGATGGAGATCATCAAAGGTAAGTGATTAATTTTCATGCTATTTCTGACTTTTGTGACACCTCTCCTTGTTTGGAAAAAATCTGTATGAGTTTCTGTGGCTAGGTGCTGACCTAGCATAATCGCAAAGTGTGCTTTCGCCGTAAAGCCTTTTTGAAATCTTACAGAGCGGTTGCATTAAGGAGAAGTTTATCTTTATTTGTTTGTTTAACACTTGTATTTTTATCAATGTTTACGATTAGTATTTCTGTTATTTGATGTGGCTCTCTGCACTTTCACTGGATGTTTGTTTGAGACAATGCATTTCTGAACATAACACACCAATTTCAAAGGAGGTTTTTGGACATAAAGATTAACTTTATCGAACAAAACACACATTTATTGTGTAACATGAATTCCTGTGAGTGCCATCTGATGAAGATCATCAAAGGTTAGTGATGAATTTAATCGCTATTTCTGATTTTTGTGAGCCCTCTCTTTGGCTGGAAAATGGCTGTATGGTTTTCTGTGACTAGGCGCTGACCTAACATAATCGTTTGGTGTGCTTTCGCCATAAAGCCTATTTGAAATCGGACACCGTGGTTGGATTTACAAGACGTTTATCTTTAAAATGGTGTATGATACTTGTATGTTTGAGGAATTTTAATTATGGGATTTTTGTTTTGAATTTGGCGCCCTGCACTTTCACTGGCTGTAGTTGAGGTGGGACGCCAGCCTTTTGGCACCTTATCTCTCTGGGAAGGCCCAGAAGGCCTACTTCAACTTAAATGCCAACCAGGCACGAATTATGAGGGACACAAACGTGAGCCGTTATGGATTCAGCCTCGCAAGCCGTGCACAACTGGTCCAGGACTGGGCCTTTGACTCCACCATCTCCCCCCTCACTGTAATGAGTGACCTGTTGCGCCTGACCAAGGGCTGCTTAGTGACCGATGTACCGTCCCTCCCGGTAATCGATAAAGTCGACCTGGATCGATACCCATACTCTCCCATACGAGATGAAGAAGGCGGCGAGCATGAAGAACCCCCAGAGCCTGGAGGAATTGCTGACCACGGTGGAAACCCACCAGAACACCCATGACCTGCTGAAAGGGGCCCGGGCAGAGGGAGTGGACATGGGGAGGGGGAAGAAAAACACAGAGAGAGGCGAGGGGTTGAAGGGGGCCTGGACTGAACCAGCCGAGGCCCTGAAGCGGGAAGGCGCACCCAAACAAATGACGACGTCCGCTACTGGACCTAGATCAGAGGCGATGCTATGAGTGCGGCTAGCCGGGACACATTGCGTGGAGCTGCCCCGGCTGGGAGGAGTCCATAGCCTCTGCATCCCCCAGCTCCGGGGTAAATTGGATGGTGAGTTATGTCACCTCCTGTTGGGCGCACACCGAGACGGCCCCTCTGGTGATTCCTGTACGATTCGATTTGACACCAGTGCTCTGCTGGACTCTGGCAGCATGGTAACACTGGCCCAACCGCAGTGGCTCACACGAGAGGGGGAAGACGAACCGGGGGACAAGGAGGTGACAGTGCCCTGTGTACACGGGGACACAATGAGGTACCCAACCGTGCCGGTGTGGATAACCACCTCAAGGGGGGAGTACCAGATGCGCGTGGGGGCTGTTCATAACCTGCCCGTGCCCATTCTCCTCGGTAGAGTTTGCCCTCTCTTCCAGGCACTGTGGAAGGACATGGGGAGGTGCGCAAGCGAGGTAGGAAGGAGAGGAAAAAGGACAGTCGCCTGTGCAACCCATGCCCTGTGGCGAGAGGTGTCTACTGGGCCCGAGTTGAACCAGGAGGAGGGAGACAACCCCGCCCCGGGAAGCGAGCCATTGTCTGAGGAGGACCTCAGGCCCCCCTTTATGGAGAAGGACGCACCAGACGGACTTCCCGACACGGGAATCCTCATGGGCCAGTTAGGGACAGCCCAGTTAGAAGACACCAACCACCACAATGCAAGGGGCCAGGCGAACGCGCTGGATGGCATGCTATTACCTGGGGTAAGTGAGTGGCACTACACCCACTTCGCCATCAAGCATAATTTATTGTATCAGGTAGTAAAGTACAATGGTGAGACGAAAGACTTACTCATACCCACCCAGAATGTTAGGACTGTCTTGCAGCTCGCCCACACCCACCTGCTTGGGGCACACCTGGGGATGGAGAAAACCAAGTAGCGGATCGGGAATCGGTTCCACTGGCACGGAGTAAAGCGCACCGTGGAGGACTACTGCCGTACCTGCCCGGAGTGCCAGATTACAGCTCCGAGGGCACATTATGGAGACCCTTTGGGTCCCTTGGGTGATGTTTGAGCGGGTTGCGATGGATCTGGTGGGTTCGTTGGTGAAGACCATGAGGGAACACCAATACATCCTGGTCATCGTGGATTACGCCACCCGGTATCCTGAGGCGATCCTGTTACGCACAGCGGCAGGTGAAAGGTGGGAGCTCGGGAGCTCTTCCATCGCATGGGAGCTCTTCCATTTATTCAGCCGGGTGGGTATTACAGGGGAAATCCTGATGGACCATGGCACCACATTCATGTCTTGTGTAATGAAAGATGTCTGCAATCTGTTACAAATCAAACAGGTGAGGACCAGTGTGTACCATCCACAAACGGACGGGCTAGTCAAACGCTTCAATAAGACCCTAAAGCAGATGCTGAAGAAGGTAATCAAGAAAGATGGGAGGAACTGGGACCAGCTGCTGCCCCACCTGATGTTCTCGGTGCATGAGGTACCCCAAGCGTCCACTGGGTTCTCCCCGTTTGAGCTCTTGAATGGCCGTTAGCCCCGTGGACTGCTGGACCTAGCCAAGGAGGTCTGGGCAACCAACCCCCCTTTGCAGCGTAGTGGAACATGTGGAGGAGATGAGGGAGAGGATAACTGGGATTTGGCCAGTTGTGAGGGAGGTGCAACTCACTCAGGAGCATGTATTCAACCGGGGGGCCCATCCACCAGAGTTCCACCAGGGTGAGAAGGTCTTGGTGCTGATCCCCACAACGGAGAGAAAATTCCTGGCTACGTGGCATGGGCCCTACGACATCGTTGAGTGGGTAGGCAACGTCAATTATAAGGTCCGCCAACCGTGGCGGAGAAAACCCCTCCAGCTTTGCCATGTGAACTTACTGAAGAAGTGACATGCACGAGAACATCTCGTGGAACATCATATCCACACCTGTCCGGGAGAAAAAGGGGCTATACCACTACCGGGTTCTTACTTTCGGGCTCCACGGGGCCCCCAGCAACCTTTCAGACACTCAGGCTACTACAGTCAAATTGTACCTAACTTTTCTGCAATAGCTTCTCCCCTCACAGACCTAACGAAGGCATGCCTACTCCAAACGGTGCAATGGACGGAGGACACAGAGGCGGCAGTCCAGGCCCTGAAGGACGTTCGCACCCTGTACTCGTCACCCCAGACTTCTCAAATCACCTCCTGGTCCAGACAGTCGCGTCTGACACAGGGGTAGGGACCGTCTTGTCCCAAGAGCAGGAAGGCGAGGAGCACCCCATCATGTATGTCAGCAGGAAGCTCCTCCCGTGGGAGAAGAAATACTCGTTGTCGAGAAGGAGTGCCTCGCCACGTCACCCGCTGGTTCCTGTCCTTACAGCAATTCTGTAAGGACAGGTCTGTCCCTGTCTCTGTGTTAATCTCTGCACGCTCAACCCAACACCCCATGGTTTACCACAAAGGACAGACCGCAGGACACGGGACCCGTAGCTTGATACGGTTCACACACAGATGGAACAAATATTCCTAGAGTTCCTTCCATGACCATGTGCATACTGTACAGAAAAACTATGTCTGTCTAATGTTAGTGTTTCTGTCTCAACATGTATGTCTACACAAAGGCCATGTGTGAATGTGTTATGTGTGTCTGCCCATTCACTAATGTTTGTGTGTGTGCAGTCTTCCCCCTCTGTGTCTATGTATAGTGTGTGTGTGTGTGTGTATATGTGTGTGTGAATGGTCCCTTTGTCCTGTTGTTTAGCTGTGTGTGTTCCCCTGTGCAGATGGGAGGCCAGCTGAGGTAGAATGGTACCCCTCATTTAAAGTCCCAGATTTGGAGATCTGTTGCTTGTTTTTAAGTCCTCAGGGAGAAAAAGGCTGCATCTCCTAAGGTTCCGGGCCACATGGGGGCTCCAAAGAAACAGACAACCATGTGCAGTGTTTATTTGTGTGTGTCTTCTTCTTGTGCAGTTTGAGTGTATTTTGAGTGTCTTCATGTGCAATGTGTGTCTGTGTTTTAAGGTTCCCCATGTGGCCATATGCTGTGTGTGTGTGTGTGTGTGTGTGTGTGTGTGTGTGTGTGTGTGTGTGTGTGCGTGCGTGCGTGCGTGCGTGCGTGCTCGCGTGTGTGTGTGTGTGTGTGTGTGTGTGTGTGTGTGTGTGTGTGTGTGTGAGCCCCAAACATCCCAGCAGAGCACGGTACGTTATGGACGAGGTGGTTAACCGGCGAAGAGCGTCAGACCACCGGCCACGGTCCACTATTAGAAGCTGGGTGGCTTCACTAAGACTGACTCAGCATGGAGCAGACGCTTATTTATGGCACAAAAATGTTACATACATGTAGCTGTAACCCCACCCCAAAAAACCCCCACCATAACCCCAACAACCCCAATGAGTCACTGTGACGATGGTCTGGAAGGCTTGCGTGCGCACGCACACCCTTCTATGGACCAATGATAAAAGCTTCACCATTCACCTGCAAACCTATCAAAGTAATACCCCTACTGTTCATGCCTCCACTATGCTTTTTCCTTCTATGATTTTTTCAAGCTCTCTCTTTAAACCAAACCCTGTTAGAATTGGATCATTAGCCTTTACTTACACAGACAGACAGACAGACAGACAGACAGACAGACAGACAGACAGACAGACAGACAGAGATTCGAGGAATCGCTGAATGTGCTGAAGGAAAAGAGTTTGTTATTCAATAGTCAATCTTCTGGACCAGACATCTGTAGCTTTATACAGTGGATTCTGCAAAGTATTCAGACCCCTTGACTTTTTTCACATTTTGCTACGTTACAGCCTTATTCTAAATCGTTTTTTCCCCATCAATCTACACACAATACCCCATAATAACAAAGCTAAAACAGATTTCTAGAAATGTTTGCAACAGTATAAAGAAATGAAACATCACATTTACATAAGAATAAGAATTCAGACCCTTTACTCAGTACTTTGTTGAAGCACCTTTGGCAGCGATTACAGCCTTGAGTCTTCTTGGGTATGATGCTGCAAGCTTGGCACACCTATATTTGGGGAGTTCCTCCCATTGCAGATCCTCTCAAGCTCTGTCAGGTTGGATGGGGAGCGTCGCTGCACAGCTATTTTCAGGTCTCTCCAGAGATGTTTGATCGAGTTCAGGCTCTGGCTTGGCCACTCAAGGACATTCAGAAACTTGTCCCGGAGCCACTATTGCATTGTCTTGGCTGTCTGCTTAGGGTAGTTGTCTTGTTGGAAGGTGAACCTTCACCCCAGTCTGAAGTCCTGAGCGCTCTGGAGCAGGTGTTCGTCAAGAATCTCTCTGTACTTTGCTCCGTTCATCTTTCCCTCGATCCTGACTAGTCTCCCAGTCTCTGCCGCTGAAAAATATCCCCACAGCATGATGCTGCCACCACCATGCTTCACTGTAGGGAAGGTGCCAGGTTTCTTCCAGATGTGACGCTTGGCATTCAGGGCAAAGAGTTAATCTTGATTTCATCAGACCAGAAAATCTTGCTTTATGTGCCTTTTTGGCTAACTTTAAGAGGGCTGTCATGTGCCTTTTACTGAGCAGTGGCTTCCGTCTGGCCACTCTACCACTGATTAGTGGAGTGCTGCATAGATGTTTGTCCTCCCGGAAGGTTCTCCCATCTCCACAGAGGAACTCTACTATAGGGTTCTTGGTCACCTTCCTGCCCTCCCCTGGTTGATCAGTTTGGCTGGGAAGACAGCTATAGGAAGAGTCTCGGTGGTTCCAAACTTCTTCCATTTAAGAATGATGGAGGCCACCGTGTTCTTGGTGACCTTCAATGCTGAAGACATTTTTTGGTACCCTTCCCCAGATCTGTGCCTCGACACAATCTTGCCTTGAAGCTCTACGGACAATTCCTTTGACCTCATGGCTTTATTTATTTATTTATTTATTTAACCTTTATTTAACCAGGTAGGCAAATTGAGAACACGTTCTCATTTACAATTGCGACCTGGCCAAGATAAAGCAAAGCAGTTCGACACATACAACACATAGTTACACATGGAGTAAAACAAACATACAGTCAATAATACACTGAAGAATAAGTCTATATACAATATGAGCAAGTGAGGTGAGATAAGGGAGGTGAAGGCAAGCAAAATATATATATAAATAAATAAAAATATAAAAAGGCCATGGTGGTGAAGTAAATACAATATAGCAAGTAAAAAAAACACTGGAATGGTTGGTTTGCAGTGGAAGAAGGTGCAAAGTAGAGATAGAAATAATGGGGTGCAAAGGAGCAAAATAAATAAATACAGTAGGTAAAGAGGTAGTTGTTTGGGCTAAATTATAGATGGGCTATGTACAGGTGCAGTAATCTATGAGCTGCTCTGACAGCTGGTGCTTAAAGCTAGTGAGGGAGATAAGTGTTTCCAGTTTCAGAGAGTTTTGTAGTTCGTTCCAGTCATTGGCAGCAGAGAACTGGAAGGAGAGGCGGCCAAAGGAAGAATTGGTTTTGGGGGTGACCAGAGAGATATACCTGCTGGAGCGCGTGCTACGGGTGGGCGTTGCTATGGTGACCAGCGAGCTGAGATAAGGGGGGACTTTACCTAGCAGGGTCTTGTAGATGACCTGGAGCCAGTGGGTTTGGCGACGAGTGTGAAGCGAGGGCCAGCCAACGAGAGCGTACAGGTCGCAGTGGTGGGTAGTATATGGGGCTTTGGTGACAAAACGGATGGCACTGTGATAGACTGCATCCAATTTATTGAGTAGGGTTTTGGAGGCTATTTTGTAAATGACATCACCGAAGTCGAGGATCGGTAGGATGGTCAGTTTTACAAGGGTATGTTTGGCAGCATGAGTGAAGGATGCTTTGTTGCGGAATAGGAAGCCGATTCTAGATTTAACTTTGGATTGGAGATGCTTGATGTGAGTCTGGAAGGAGAGTTTACAGTCTAACCAGACACCTAGGTATTTGTAGTTGTCCACATATTCTAAGTCAGAGCCGTTCAGAGTAGTGATGTTGGACAGGCGGGCAGGTGCAGGCAGCGATCGGTTGAAGAGCATGCATTTAGTTTTACTTGTATTTAAGAGCAATTGGAGGCCACGGAAGGAGAGTTGTATGGCATAGAAGCTCGCCTGGAGGGTTGTTAACACAGTGTCAAAAGAAGGGCCAGAAGTATACAGAATAGTGTCGTCTGCGTAGAGGTGGATCAGAGACTCACCAGCAGCAAGAGCGACATCATTGATGTATACAGAGAAGAGAGTCGGTCCAAGAATTGAACCCTGTGGCACCCCCATAGAGACTGCCAGAGGTCCGGACAACAGACCCTCCGATTTGACACACTGAACTCGATCAGAGAAGTAGTTGGTGAACCAGGCGAGGCAATCATTAGAGAAACCAAGGCTGTCGAGTCTGCCGATGAGGATGTGGTGATTGACAGAGTCAAAAGCCTTGGCCAGGTCAATGAATATGGCTGCACAGTACTGTTTTCTATCGATAGCGGTTAAGATATCGTTTATGACCTTGAGCGTGGCTGAGGTGCACCCATGACCAGCTCTGAAACCAGATTGCATAGCGGAGAAGGTATGGTGGGATTCGAGATGGTCGGTAATCTGTTTGTTGACTTGGCTTTCGAAGACCTTAGAAAGGCAGGGTAGGATAGATATAGGTCTGTAGCTGTTTGGGTCAAGAGTGTCCCCCCCTTTGAAGAGGGGGATAACCGCAGCTGCTTTCCAATCTTTGGGAATCTCAGACGACACGAAAGAGAGGTTGAAAAGGCTGGTAATAGGGGTGGCAAGAATTTCAGCAGATAGTTTTAGAAAGAAAGGGTCCAGATTATCTAGCCCGGCTGATTTGTAAGGGTCCAGATTTTGCAGCTCTTTCAGAACATCAGCTGACTGTATTTGGGAGAAAGAGAAATGGGGAAGGCGTGGGCGAGTAGCAGAGGGGAGGCCAGTGCTGTTGACCGGGGTAGGGGTAGCCAGGTGGAAAGCATGGCCAGCCGTAGAAAAATGCTTGTTGAAATTCTTAATTATAGTGGATTTGTCGGTGGTGACAGTGTTTCCTATCTTCAGTGAAGTTGGAAGCTGGGTGGAGGTGTTCTTATTCTCCATGGACTTTACAGTGTCCCAGAACTTTTTTGAGTTTGTGTTGCAGGAAGCAAATTTCTGCTTGAAAAAGCTAGCCTTGGCTTTTCTAACTGCCTGTGTATACTGGTTTCTAGCTTCCCTGAAAAGTTGCATATCACGGGGGCTGTTCGATGCTAATGCAGAACGCCAGAGGATGTTTTTCTGTTGGTTAAGGGCAGTCAGGTCAGGAGAGAACCAAGGGCTATATCTGTTTTCCTGGTTCTAAATTTCTTGAATGGGGCACGCTTATTCAAGATGGTGAGGAAGGCATTAAAAAAAATATCCAGGCATCCTCTACTGACGGGATGAGATCAATATCCTTCCAGGATACCTCGGCCAGGTCGATTAGAAAGGCCTGCTCGCTGAAGTGTTTCAGGGAGCGTTTGACAGTGATGAGTGGAGGTCGTTTGATCGCTGACCCATTACGGATACAGGCAATGAGGCAGTGATCGCTGAGATCTTGGTTGAAAACAGCAGAGGTGTATTTGGAGGGCAAGTTGGTTAGGATGATGTCTATGAGGGTACCCGTGTTTACGGAATTGGGGTGATACCTGGTAGGTTCATTGATAATTTGTGTGAGATTGAGGGCATCAAGCTTAGATTGTAGGATGGCTGGGGTGTTAAGCATGTTCCAATTTAGGTCGCCTAGCAGCACAAGCTCTGAAGATAGATGGGGGGCAATCAGTTCACATATGGTGTCCAGAGCACAGCTGGGGGCAGAGGGTGGTCTATAGCAGGCGGCAACAGTGAGAGACTTGTTTTTAGAGAGGTGGATTTTTAAAAGTAGAAGTTCAAATTGTTTCGGAACAGACCTGGATAGTAAAACAGAACTCTGCAGGCAATCCTTGCAGTAGATTGCAACACCGCCCCCTTTGGCCGTTCTATCTTGTCTGAAAATCTTGTAGTTAGGGATGAAAATGTCTGAATTTTTGGTGGTCTTCCTAAGCCAGGATTCAGACACAGCTAAAACATCTGGGTTGGCAGAGTGTGCTAAAGCAGTGAACAAAACAAACTTAGGGAGGAGGCTTCTAATGTTAACATGCATGAAACCAAGGCTATTACGGTTACAGAAGTCATCAAAAGAGAGCGCCTGGGGAATAGGAGTGGAGCTAGGTACTGCAGGGCCTGGATTCACCTCTACATCACCAGAGGAACAGAGGAGGAGTAGGATAAGGGTACGGCTAAAAGCTATGAGAATTGGTCGTTTAGAACGTCTAGAACAGAGAGTAAAAGGAAGTTTCTGGGGGCGATAAAATAGCTTCAAGGAATAATGTACAGACAAAGGTATGGTAGGATGTGAATACAGTGGAGGTAAACCTAGGTAATGAGTGATGATGAGAGAGATATTGTCTCTAGAAACATCATTGAAACCAGGTGATGTCATCGCATATGTGGGTGGTGGAACTGAGAGGTTGGATATATAGTGAGCAGGGCTAGAGGCTCTACAGTGAAATAAGCCAATAAACACTAACCAGAACAGCAATGGACAAGGCATATTTACATTAAGGAGAGGCATGCT
Organism: Salvelinus fontinalis; assembly: GCF_029448725.1. Classification (NCBI taxonomy): domain Eukaryota; kingdom Metazoa; phylum Chordata; class Actinopteri; order Salmoniformes; family Salmonidae; genus Salvelinus; species Salvelinus fontinalis. The sequence continues at coordinate 43,062,135 of NC_074683.1, read as the reverse complement.
TAATCGAGTGATCATAAGGGTCCAGTGAGTAGAGGTTGGTTGGGGTCACGGCGATCCAGACAGCTGGCCGGGTAGCTGGCTATCGGTAGCAAGATAACATAGGATGGAGGTCTGCTTTTTTAATTTTTTAATTTTATTATTATTATTTTATTTTTTTGTCACCTCGTTCGTTTCCGTCGGTAGATTAGTGGGGTTCCGTGTGGTAGAGGGGATCGATCCAATTGGCAAAATAGATGTAGTGACCCAAGAAAAAAAAGAAAAAAATTGTCTGGTGTACTTATTTAGATAGCAGCCGATAAGACAGCTAATAATTAGCAGATGGGTATTCAGAAACGTCGCAATGGAAAAGCCTGTTGAAACCACCTCGGACAATTACGTCGGCAGACCAGTCGTGATGGATCGGCGGGGCTCCGTGTCGTAACTGGTGCTTGTTTCGGGACAGAGGTATTAGCCAGTAGTAGCCACTTGGTTGCAGCTAGCTAGCGACGATGATCCGGTGTAATTGTCCAGAGCTTGTGTCAGGAATCTGGTGATGTGGTAGAGAAAAAGCAGTCCTATATGCTCTGGGTTGATATCGCGCCTGCAGACTGGCAGGTATTGGCCCGAGCTGAAGCTGGCTGGTGTCCGAGTTAAGGGTGAAGACCGCAGCAGTGGCTAACTGACTACTAGCTAGTAGCTAGTTATCTGGCTAGCTTCTGATTGGGGTTACGGTTCTAAAGTATAAAAAATTAGCAGATCTGTACCACATTGGGTGAGGCGGGTTGCGGGAATGTATATTCAGTTCCTAGATGGAAAGTGAAATTAAAATATATACGAAATATATACAAAAAATACGAGGACTATTTACGCGGCGACAAGACGGGACAAGACAAACACACGTCCGACTGCTACGCCATCTTGGATGTAAAGCTTGGTTTTTGCTCTGAAATGCACTGTGAACTGTGGGACCTTGTATAGACAGGTGTGTGCCTTTTGAAATCATGTCTAATCAATTGAATTTACCACAGGTGGACTCCAATCAAGTTGTAGAAACATCTCAAGGACGATCAATGGAAACAGGATGCACCTGAGTACCATTTCGAAGTGTCATAGCAATGTGTCGGAATACTTATGGTATTATTATTTTTTTCATATATACACGTTTGCAAAATTTCTAAAAACCTGTTTTAGCTTTGTCATTATTGGGTATTGTGTGTAGATTGATGAGGAAAATATTTTATTTAATCAATTTCAGAATAAGGTTGTAACGTAACAAAATGTGAAAAAAGTCAAGGGGTCTGAATACTTTCTTAATCTACTGTACATTTTATCTCCCAGTATGTTCTATATGTCCATCTACAGTGACCTGAGTCTGCTGGTCTGCTGTCCCTCCAAATCAAACAGAATGATATCACCAGACAGAACCTGTGGCCTCTGCCATATGCTAATGAGGCAACGCTCTGTCCCTCACCCTATCTCTCTCAACACTGGTCTTGTGACTGATCATATAAAGAGCTCTATACTGACACCAGGTGGGTGTAAACAGTACAGCAGGCTGAACTTTGAATTCCAAAGACAGTGAATAGGTATAAGCCTACTTTTACTGTAAAACCAATATGATTTCTATTCCAGAAGGTACATTCTCTCTCTACAGGTCAGTGTGTTAGAATGTATGTGGAAGACACCAACATTCCACAATTGTCTAGTCCACTGACTTCTCTGGAACATTCTGCTCAGAACATTCTAATGTCAGAGGATTCTGGGACATTAATCTAATTGGTCAGATACGTTTAAGTACTTTATTACCCAATTCTCATATTATTCAACTTACATGAGTAGCCTATGGCCTACAATATGAGCACTAATGTATTTTTTCCCGAGCTACAGTTTACAGTCCTTGAGTGCCACAGTCTTGCTGGGTTTCCTTTCCCCTTGACACTAAACTGATTAATTAAATGTGATGTGGCTCTCAACAAATTGATCGGTGCACCCCTGCGCTCACTCCCATGTAATATGTCTAATGCATATGTGTGCAGTTACATGGCCTATGTTTACATCTCTCTGAGCTCTGGCTACTGCTGCTGGGTGTCTGTCTCCATCTCCCAGTAATGAGCCTGGCCTGTTGTCCAGATGGGACTGCTCCTTCATTCCAAACAGTCATCTTAACAGTGACGTCATCAAACAGGGATACTGCCAATCAAACATGAGCTCAAAGCGTGTGTTGACAGATTCCATCTCCCTCCTTTTCCTCAGAATCTTAACCAAGGAGGAGTAGGGGATTGAGGTGTAAACTCTGGGGTTATTATGGTTGTCTTTTGAACTGTGAGGCAGAGAAAGGGTGCTGTTGTGTTGTGTTGGTTCCTGTCTAGACTGACTAAAAGAGAGAGGGAGTGAGAGGGGGGGAGAGGGGGAGGCGGGGGTTACTTATCTGAGGAGCACACGGACACACACCGATATCCTTCAACATCTCAGAGCCCTGCAAACACTCAGAGCCCTGTAACCATGGAATCACTCGCCCAGCCTGCTGGCTGTATCCATCACACTGTGTGGCTGCCATGGTAACCATAGGGCGGCGCACAATTGGCCCAGCGTTGTCTGGGTTTGGCCGCGGTAGGCCGTCATTGTAAATAATCATTTGTTCTTAACTGACTAGCCAAGTTAAATAAAGGTTAAATATTTTTTTAAATAAAAAAACAGGATGAGTGTAATACTATGGAGGTACATTACATTTACATTTACATTTAAGTCATTTAGCAGACGCTCTTATCCAGAGCGACTTACATTATACTGTATATACAAAGGTATGTGGACACCCCTTCAAATTAGTGGATTTGGCTATTTCTGCAACACCCATTGCTGACAGGTGTATACAATCGAGCGCACAGCCATGCAATCTCCATAGACAAACATTAGCAGTAGAATGGCCTTACTGAAGAGCTCAGTGACTTTCAGCGTGGCACTGTCATAGGATGCCACCTTTCCAACAAGTCAGTTCGTCAAATTTCTGTGCTGCTAGAGCTTCCCCGGTCAACTGTAAGGGCTGTTAGTGTGAAGTGGACAAGTCTAGGAGCAAAAACGGCTCAGCCGCGAAGTGCTAGGCCACACAAGTTCACAGAACGGGAGAGCAGAGTGCTGAAGCACGTAGCGCATAAAAATCGTCTGTCCTCGGTTGCAACACTCACTGCCAAGTTCCAAACTGCCTCTGGAAGCAAAGTCAGCACAAGAACTGTTCGTCGGGAGCTTCATGAAAGTGGTTTCCATGGCCGAACAGCCTAAGAATCACATGCCCAATGCCAAGTGTCGGCTGGAGTGGTGTAAAACTCTCCGACATCGGACTCTGGAGCAGTCGAAACGCGTTCTCTGGAGTGATGAATCACGCTTCACCATCTGATAGTCGGACGGACGAATCTGGGTTTGGCAGATGCCACTAAAATGCTACTGGCCCCAATGCATAGAGCCTGTAAAGTTTGATGGAGGAAAAATAAAGGTTTGGGTCTGTTTTTCATGGTTTGGGCGAGGCCCCTTAGTTCCAGTGAAGTTCTCATGCATGTTTCAGTATTACTTGCCTTGAAGCGAGCATAGAAGTAATTTAGCTCGTCTGATAGGCTCGTGTCACTGGGCAGCTCTCGGCTGTGCTTCCCTTTATAGTCTGTAATAGTTTGCAAACCCTGCCACATCCGACAAGCATTGGAGCCGATGTAGTACGATTCGATCTTAGTCCTGTATTGATGCTTTGCCTGTTTGATGGTTTGTCGGAGGACATAGCGTGATTTCTTATAAGCTTCCGGGTTAGAGTCCCGCTCCTTGAAAGAGGGAACTCTACCCTTTAACTCAGTGGGGATGTTGCCTGTAATCCATGGTTTCTGGTTGAGGTATGTACGTACAGTCACAGTGGGAACGACGTCATCTATGCACTTATTGATGAAGCCAGTGACTGATGTGGTGTACTCCTCAATGCCATCCTTTATTTCCATCCAGGGGGCAGAGGTCAACCTCTTAATCAGAAACATATTTCTGCTATTTAGATAATTTGGAACATGTTGTATTACTTTTAGACAACGCATTTGGTCAATGTGAGAAGTTAGCTGGTTAGAGAGGAGGATTCCAGCCACTATCCACTGCCTAGAAATTTCTGCAGGAGAACTGTTTTGCTGTCTGCTGCGTAACCGGCGTACCCCAGCCTTTTCCCAGGGCATCTACTGATAAGAACACTCCAATAACACACATTACTGGAATTCCCCAAACTTTACACACTAGAGAGATAGAGAGAGAGGACATCATATTCAATAACGAGACAATTTTCGGCCACTCCTCCACACAGCAGAAATCATGTCCCTGTAGAAAACATCTGTATGCATTCAGATTCCTCAACTGTAGACCTACACACACACACCTACACTAGGCTCCTCACTGGTAAAAACACTGTTGGTTGCTACGGACTACTAATGGATACTCAGTTAGTTGCATCAAAATCCAAAGCATGCTATCTTGTTCTTCCCTCTCTGCCAAGTGTGCCTGAGCCATAATAAACGCATGACGTGTTCTTGACATAAATGTAGAAATAAACTAATGCACCACTGGGACTCACAAAATGTGTTCATTAATTATAGATGATTACTGGCATACAATCTACTAATTACAACAGACAGCCAATAACTAGGCCACTCAGTGTTATTGGAGAGAAAAAGTAAGCCTTCGATCTGTACACAACAACTAAGTACTGACACTGACACTGTGGTTGGGTCATAGGCCATGGCATTGGGCAGGTATGGTGTATGGCTGTATGGGCAATAGGTTGTAGACCTATGACAATTGTACAACAGTGAATGCTGATTATCTGGTTCATCCCTATCACGTTCAACGGGGAAGTCGTTGCAGGATGCTTAATATTTCTTAATATCTTCCGTCATACCACTTGGTGGATTTCGGATTCCTAGTGAATCATATTGCAGTGTGGGAGGAGCTGAAGTGTAGGAAGTCGTTCTACAGCAGTTTGGGTAATGTTCCTTCAGATTCAGTTGTGAAAACGAATCTGACCGCGACCCGCGCTGTGCTTTCAGAGAGAGAGCGTCGGACGTTTCCGAGCGCAGAAAGAAGAAGTAGCGGTTTTGACTGAGGACGGAGGCTTTGCGGAGCAGCGTTTTAAACTGCCCGTACAGACTAAACTCTGAGTTCACCGGTGTGAAAGCGAACAGTATGCATTCAGACTGCAGGCTGCTATGGGCAGAGCGGTAATGGTGGGCAGGGGACCGACAGAGGCCGGGCTTTTCTTCCTGTGGACTCTCATCATCCTCCTCACCGCCAGAAGCAGTCGAGCGCAGAAAGGTTGGTGTCGGTCGGTACCACTTAATGTAACCATGTGTAATACAAGTGTACAATAGATCCATATAGACAGTACCACATTCGCTTTGACGCAGTGTTAGTATGAAGTGTGTCTGCTTTGTTGCATTCCGGATAGCCAGCGGCAGAGATTATGCTGCTGCGCCTCTGCAAGGTTGGAAAGAGACGATCGCTAGATAGCCTACCTTACATGGCTCGACTGCTTCGTTCTCTCCCCTATCCCAAATATGTAGCCAGAATCAGACTGCAAAAGTTGCTCTCTTCTCCGAACAGTTTGCTAGTCATTGGAATTGGTTATTTAAGTGTTTAGCCTAGATATAAAGGACAGACAGTACAAAATAAACAATAGTCATTTGTGGGCAGGATTTCAGCTGATTAAAGAGAATACACCATTTGGTCAAATTCTAACCGAGGGGGGAAGGGTTGAGGTGGTAGAGAGGTAAACAGCCTCAACGTCTCGTGGCGGTACGGGTAGGCTAGTAACGAGTTAAATAACAGTCTATTTAACCCCACAACCTTCGTTCACAAACTTTTATCACCTCTCCAATTGTCACTTGGACGTTTGCGACGTTTTTTTGAGCTTTTGGAAATATTGGTGACAGAGTACGGCATTTGGTTGGTGTAAACTAATCCGAAAGCTGCTTCTCTCTAGGTCAGGAGGGGTGGGGAGGTCGCTGTGTTTAGATCCAAAAAAAACACGCCACTTCGATACAACTACGATTTTTTGGGGGGTAGCAGGTTGAGAATTTACGCAGAAGGTTATGATAATTAACATAGCAGGTAGGATAATTAGGTCGAGGTTTGGAAGAAGGTTTAGGGTTAGCGAAAATATTATCCTAACCTGCTACGAAAACACATGTATCGAAGTGGCGTGTTTGAAGGGAGTCCCGTTTTTGTCAAGTAAATCTGAATAATATGTCAGTTACGTTACATGACACCAGCCCAGCCGCGGGTCCACTCAACCCATGACGCAAAACTGTCCACTGTTATCTCTGGTCCGAAAACTAGCCCTAGCCAATTCCACAATAGCTCTAGTCTTTACCTCTCAGTTTAAGCACATCTGTAAAGTGTAGCAATATGGGGTGGACTCCACCTAGCTTGACTTTAAATGGATTAAAGGACGGACATCTACTTGGTCTTGTTTTCGAATGAGGCCTCTGACTGGGCCTAGTACAGTATAGGACAGGGTCAAAGGTCAAGCCAAAAACCACAGTCATGATTGACTTAAATCAGCTGCAATGGATTTGTTCACTAGAACTCCGTTGGAATCCTGAAAACTAAACAGTGATGGTAAAATCCTTACACTCATCCTCTCCTGTCCAAACTACTGGTGTGTCAAAGTCTGAACATGTCTACTGTCTATCCCACTGATATTTCCAACTCTAGATTTATCCATAATGTGTAGTTGTGTAACAACCCTTATGTGCATATACATCCACCCATTATGTGTGGGTAGGAACAGTACATGTATGTCTCCACTAAGTCACTCGGTGTGTGTGTGTACAGGTGATGGCTGTGGCCCCAGTGTGTTGGGCCCCAGCAGTGGGACCTTGTCCTCTCTGGGTTACCCCGGGACTTACCCCAACCACACGGTGTGTGAGTGGGAGATCAGTGTGCCGCAGGGCCGGAGGCTACACTTCCGCTTCGCTGACCTGGACATAGAGGACAACAACTGTCAGGTCAACTACCTCAGAATCTACGAGGGTGTAGGACCCCAGAGGACCCAGATAGGTGAGAGAGGGATGGAGATGGGAAGGGGGAGGGGATAGGGATTGGCTCTATCTCCTAGGGGAAAAGAGAGGGGTGTATGAAATATATATCATCAATCAATATACATCACTATATGACAGTATGTCACTATGTGACAAACACATCAATAGAATAAATGTCTGTACCACTATCTGAATGTAGATAATAACCACTACATCAGAGTGCAAGATTAAGAAACTTACCCCTCTCCTCCCGACCCCCAGTGAAGTTCTGTGGTCTGGGTCTGAAGGTTCCTGAGCTCATCCAGTCCGCTGGGAACCGGGTCACCATCCAGTTCATGAGTGGAACTCACCGCAGTGGGCGGGGCTTCTCTCTGTCCTACTCCACCACAGAACACACAGGTACAAGGGGTCAGGGGTTGGGGTCTGAACTGCATCCTAGCTGTGAGGTGATCATTCAAGCTGCTGCTGGTGTCCCAATCCTCAGATATGACAATGTCACCCATCATAGACCGCTGTGTTAACTCTTAGTTGAGATTACAATAGATTGTTTTACAGTAACATTGTGCCCCCATAGCCAAGGGAGTTGCCTAGGTAGCAGTGTGTGTTTGCACGATTGGGAGTTGCAGGGTCTCATGTGAGTCCTATTATAAATGCTTCTCTGCTCCCTCTTTTTTTCCCATTCATCCTCATCTACTCTCTCTCCCTTTTGCTCCTTTTCCTTACTGGATAAATATCTATTTTAAATGTATGAGACTGACTGTGTTGTCTGTAAGTGGTATCTCATGCTGCTCTCTCTGTCAGTGTGTGTGAGATGTATGGAGTGAATTCTGTTACAGGGAGATGTGATCTGCTGTAACATGACAGACATGGAGAATGTCTATTACAGCTGGCATTTATCTCCACATAACTGTGTGTGTGTGTGTGTGTGTGTGTGTGTGTGTGTGTGTGAATACTGGAGTTCTATATCTAGACATACTGCAGCTCTGTGTGTGTTCATCATGCATGTGTACATGTGAGCTTGCATGTGTGGATGTGTTTTGTGTGTCTTTATGTGAATGTGTGTGTGTGAGAGAGAAATAGAGAGAGGGTATAAGAAAGTTGAGATGGGATGTGAGTAGAGAAGGAAGTAGAAGGAGCGTTTTGGTCCAGGGCAGATGGAAGGACACGGAGGTTCAGGCCAAGATTCAATCTGAAACAACTGTATATAGTGCGCTTCACATTTAAAGGTCATTTCCAATTGAGGAGACATCTGCATCGTTTACCTTGAATGCGAACGGGGTAACATTGCCTTTAAGGCGTTTACTGACGGGCCGCATAGACTTCAATGGGAGTAGGGCGGTGAGCGGCAAAATGCCAGCAGTTTTGTAAGCTGCTCGGTCCCGTGCTGATGGCTCAGCGCTTGAGATGCCAAAAGATTAAATTAGCTGAAGTAATGAGCGTAGTTCACCTTGTCAACCAATCAAACTATGGGAAAGGGGGATACAAGGGAAAGAGGGATACCTAGTCAGTTGTCCAACTGAATGTATTCAACTGAAATGTGTCTTCTGCATTTAACCCAACCCCTCTGAATCAGAGAGGTGCGGAGGGCTGACTTAATCAACATCCACGTCTTCAGCGCCCGGGGCACAGTGGGTTGTGCTGCCTTGCTCGGACAGAATGACAGATTTTTACCTTGTCAGCTTTGGGATTCGATCCAGCAACCTTCTGGTTACTGGCCCAATGCTCTAACCACTAGGCTACCTGCCGACAACAACTGGGGCCGCTGTTTTGGCGAGGTAGGTGGGTTTTCTCACGGTTAAATTGTCGTTTACTGCAGCCCGTCTCTAAGCGCCTTTAAAATCTGCATTGTCTATAAGCGTGATCGGATTGAATCCCGGCCTTAATGATGAGGTTGCAGTGAGAGTGTCGGGAACAGTGTGTACGTATCCAGAACCCTTAGATGAAGCCCAACCTGTTCCTGTGTGGCTGGGCTTCGTCACACACCACTCCAAAGAGCTGTACATCTCTGCAGACTAGAGTGGCACAGGCGTGTGTGTGTGTGTGTGTGTGTGTGTGTGTGTGTGTGTGTGTGTGTGTGTGTGTGTGCTGAGAGCCATTAGCGCTGTGCACTGCAGATCCAGTGTGTCGTCACACTTCTGTTGTGTCAGGAGTCTGTCTACATCGGCAGTCTCCCTGGAGTACTGTGGGGAGGGAAGAGATGGATGAGAAGGAGAGATAGATGGGAAAGGAAGATGGAGGAAACTAAAGGGGGATGCAGGGGGGTGGAGAGACAGAATGGTTGCAGAAGGGAGAGTGATGAGAGAGAGGGAGATACAACAAAGCTTTTATTCTGAAAAAAGGAAATCAAATTACTGAAGAGAGAGAAAGAGATGGGGTGAAAGACAGATGGATATGTTATTACACATTCATATGTTGGAGAGCGTTATCATCCTCAGTGACTGGATGGGGTTTTCTAACCCTGTGGGCATCCCCACAGTGTTTTTCTCTTACAAAATGACCATGTCGCCCGTTACAGCACACTGTGTGTGTCGGTCCGTCTGTGCGTGTCTGTTCTGCTTGTGTCCATGTGCATGTGTACCTAGACAGGGTGGAATACAGACAGAGAGAGCTGAGTTAATGTGATCTGTCTGTGTTTGCCTTTGTACAGGGACACAAACGCACCACTTTTGTTTTTCAAAATAGCATTTGTGAGAATTCTACAGAATACATTTTGCTTTCACAAGACCTGCAAATAACAGTTTCAGGGTACGATAAGCAAGACACATATTCTACATTACGTTAGTGAGCTAGCTTGTTTACAACGGGGAAAAAAGTTCCACACGACTTGCGCTGTAGCTTCACAATACCTGGTACTCTTGCCTATGCCGCTTGTCCCATCTGGACAAGAGGAATACCTATGTAAGAATGCAGTACTTTCCAAGCTCATCACTTAACTTGCCCTGGGTCTCAACCCCACTCTGTGCAACTGGGTCCTGGACTTCCTGACGGGCCGCCCCCAGGTGGTGAAGGTAGGAAACAACTTCTCCACTTCGCTGATCCTCAACACTGGGGCCCCACAAGGGTGCGTGCTCAGACCCTCCTGTACTCCCTGTTCACCCATGACTGCGTGGCCATGCATGCCTCTAACTCAATCATCAATGTTGCAGACGACACAGCAGTAGTGGGTTTGATTACCAACAACGACGAGACAGCCTACAGGGAGGAGGTGAGGGCACTTGGAGTGTGGTGTCAGGAAAACAACCTCTCACTCAGCGTCAACAAAACAAAGGAGATGATCATGGACTTCAGGAAACAGCAGAGGGAGCATCCCCCTATCCACATCAACAGGACAGTAGTGGAAAGTTTTAAGTTCCTCGATGTACACATCACGGACAAACTGAAATGGTCCACCCACACAGACAGTGTGGTGAAGAAGGCGCAACAGTGCCTCTTCAACCTCAGGAGGCTGATGAAATTTGGCTTGTCACCTAAAACCCTCACAAACATTTACAGATGCACAATTGAGAGCATCCTGTCGGGCTGTATCACAGCCTGGTACGGCAACTGCACCGCCTTCAACCGCAAGGCTCTCCAGAGGGTGGTGCAGTCTGCACAACGCATCACCAGGGACAAACTACCTGCCCTCCAGGACACCTACAGCACCCGATGTCACAGTAAGGCCAAAAAGATAATCAAGGACAACAACCACCCAAGCCACTGCCTGTTCACCCCGCTCCATCCAGAGGTCGAGGTCAGTACAGGTGGATCAAAGCGGGGACCGAGAGACTGAAAAACAGCTTCTATCTCAAGGCCATCAGACTGTTAAACAGCCATCACTAACACAGATAGGCTGCTGTCTACATACAGTCTCAAATCATTGGCCACTTTAATAATTGGAACACTAGTCACTTTAAATAATGACACTTTTATTTTTTTATTTCACCTTTATTTAACCAGGTAGGCTAGTTGAGAACAAGTTCTCATTTGCAACTGCGACCTGGCCAAGATATAGCAAAGCAGTTTGACACATACAACAACACAGAGTTACACATGGAATAAACAAACAATCCATAATACAGTAGGAAAATCTATACACAGCATGTGCAAATGAGGTAGGATAACCGAGGTAAGGCAATACATAGGCCATGGTGGCAAAGTAATTACAATATAGCAATTAAACACTGGAATGGTAGGATGTGCAGAGGATGAATGTGCAAGTTTAGATACTGGGGTGCAAAGGAGCAAGACAAATAAATCAATACCGTATGGGGCTGAGGTAGATTGGATAGGCTATTTACAGATGAGCTATGTACAGGTGCAGTGATCTGTGAGCTGCTCTGACAGCTGGTGCTTAAAGCTAGTGAGGAGGTAAGAGTCTCCAGCTTCAGAGATTTTTGCAGTTCGTTCCAGTCATTGGCAGCAGAGAACTGGAAGGAGAGGCGGCCAAAGGAAGAATTGGCCTTGGGGGTGACCAGTGAGATATACCTGCTGGAGCGTGTGCTACGGGTGGGTGCTGCTATGGTGACCAGTGAGCTAAAATAAGGCGGGGCTTTACCAAGCAGAGACTTGTGGATGACCTGGAGTCAGTGGGTTTGGCGATGAGTATGCGAGGGCCAGCCAACGAGAGCATACAGGTCGCAGTGGTGGGTAGTATATGGGGCTTTGGTGACAAAATGGATGGCACTGTGATAGACTGCATCCAATTTGTTGAGTAGAGTGTTGGAGGCTATTTTGTAAATGACATCGTCGAGGATCGGTAGGATGGTCAGTTTTACGAGGGTATGTTTGGCAGCATGAGTGAAGGATGCTTTGTTGTGAAATAGGAGGCTGATTCTAGATTTAATTTTGGATTGGAGATGTTTAATGTGAGTCTGGAAGGAGAGTTTACAGTCTAACCAGACACCTAGGTATTTGTAGTTGTCTACATATGTCCAGAGTAGTGATGCTGGATGAGAGGGCAGGTGCGGGCAGCGATCGGTTGAAGAGCATGCATTTAGTTTTTCTTGCAGTTGGAGGCCACGGAAGGACAATTGTATGGCATTGAAGCTCATCTGGAGGTTAGTTAACACAGAGTCCAACGAAGGACCAGAGGTATACAGAATGGTGTCGTCTGCGTAGAGGTGGATCAGGAGCAGCGAGAGCGTCATCATTAATGTATACAGAGAAGAGAGTCGGCCCTAGAATTGAACCCTGTGGCACCCCCATAGAGACTGCCAGAGGTCCGGACAACAGGCCCTCCGATTTGACATACTGAACTCTATCAGAGAAGTAATTTGTTATACCAAGCGATGCAATCATTTGAGAAACCAAGGCTGTTGAGTCTGCGAATAAGAATTTTGTGATTGACAGAGTCGAAAGCCTTGGCCAGGTCGATGAATACAGCTGAATAGTATTGTCTCTTATCGATGGCGGTTATGATATCATTTAGGACCTTGAGCGTGGCTGAGGTGCACCCATGGCCAGCTCTGAAACCAGGTTGCATAGCGGAGAAGGTATGGTGGGATTCTAAATGGTCGGCAATCTGTTTAACTTGGCTTTCAAAGACCTTAGAAAGGCAGGGTAGAATAGATATAGGTCTGTAGCAGTTTGGGTCTAGAGTGTCTCCCCCTAAATTCACATATGGTGTCCAGGGTACAGCTGGGGGTGAAGGGTGGTCTATAGCAAGCGGCAACGGTGAGAGACTTGTTTCTGGAATGGGGAATTTTTTAGAAGTAGAAGCTCGAATTGTTTTGGTACAGACCTGGATAGTAAGATAGAACTCTGCAGGCTATCTCTGCAGTAGATTGCAACCCCGCCCCCTTTGGCAGTTCTATCTTGGCGGGAAATGTTATAGTTAGGGATGGACATTTCAGGGTTTTTGATGGTTTTCCTAAGCCAGGATTCAGACACGGCTAAGACATTTGGGTTGGCAGAATGTGCTAAAGCAGTGAATAAAGCAAACTTATGGAGTAGGCTTCTAATGTTAACATGTATGAAACCAAGGCTTTTATGGTTACAGAAGTCAACAAATGAGAGCACCTGGGGAGTAGGAGTGGAGCTAGCCACTGCAGGTCCAGGATTAACCTCCACATCACCAGAGGAGAAGTAGGAGAAGGGTACGGCTAAAGGCTATAAGAACTGGCCGTCTAGCATGTTCGGAACAGAGAGTAAAGGGAGCCGGTTTCTGGGCACGATAGCATAGATTCAAGGCATAATGTACAGACAAAGGTATGGTAGGAAGAGAGTACATTGGAGGTAAACCTAGGCATTGAGTAATGGTGAGAGTCTCTAGAGATGTTTAAACCAGGTGATGTGATCGCATATGTGGGAGGTGGAAGAACATGGTTGGTTAAGGCATATTGAGCAGGGCTAGAGGCTCTACAGTGAAATAAGACAGTAATCACTAACCAAGACAGTAATGGACGGCATATTGAAGGCATATTGATATTAGGGCGAGGCATGCATAGCCAAGTGATCCTATGGGTCCAGTGGGTGGTTGGGCTGGCTGGGGACACGGCGATTCAGGCAGTTAGCAGGACAGGGCTAGCAGTTAGCAGGCCGAGGCTAGCACAAGGGCCTTAGATGGACGTTGCGACGGGGAAACGTCTGTTTTTGCCTCCTCGTGTGGGGACGTTGATAGACCAGTCGTTGAATTAGTAGGGTTCCAAGTAGCAGAGGGGTCCAAGTCCAATTGTCAAAATGGGTATAGTGGTTCAAGAAACTGGCCGATGGATCAGCTAAGTCCAATATGCTATAGATAGCTAGCAGGCAGCGGTTAGCAGAATGGGCCTTCAGGGGACGTCGCATCTGAGGGGCCTGTTGGGATCCTCGGGCAGATTATGGCGGTATTCCAGTCGTGAAGTATCGGGGGGTTCCATGCCCCGTACCGGCAGTAGAAGGGGTCCGGATATTGTAGCCGAGGAATGGGCTTCAGGAGTAGCCCAGGAGCCCTAGCCGGGAGATGGGTCTAGCATTGGCTTGCTCCAGGCTAGTTGGTGCTAGCTCTGGGACGGAAACGTTAGCCAGGAGTAGTCAACCCGGATTGCGGTTAGCTAGCTGTGATGATCCAGATGAAAAGGTTCAGAGTTTGCGGTAGGAATCCAGGGATATGGAGAGAAAAATAGGTCCGGTATGCTCTGGTTTGGAACGCGTTGTACGAACTGGCGAGAGCTTTCTGAGCTAAAGGTTAGCTGATGACCACTAGCAGGGGTTAGCTGACTGATAGCTAGATAGCTAGCTAGCTAGCTTCATTTGAGGTATTCCAGTTCGGAGGTAAATATAAGTACTTTAGGAAAAAAACAGATCCACACCACATTGGGTGAGGCAGGAGAGTATTTTGAAGTTGAGGATTAGGAAAAATATTAAAAAGAATGCGAAGAAAAATATATAAATACATGGGACGAGACAAGACAAAGACGTCTGACTGCTACGCCATCTTGGATTGTGTTTACATATCTTACATTACTCATCTCATATGTATATACTGTATTTTATACCATCTATTGCACCTTGCCAATGCCGCTCGGCTGTCGCTCATCCATATATTTATGTGTACATATTCTTATTCCATCCCTTTTACATTTGTGTGTGTATAAGGTAGTTGTTGTGGAATTGTTAGATTACTTGTTAGATATTACTGCACTGTCGGAACAAGAAGCGCATGCACTCTTGTCCAGGATCTTGGAAAGCTACCAACTCAGGTCCAGGATTAGTTTCAGCCAGGGTTGGTTTGCGTTTCACACATGCTTTATAGGGAGGATCTGGGTGCTAAACACTCCAGGATCCAGATCATATGGGGATGTAAAAAAACGCACTTAATCTATATATGTCTTTGTCACAGAAAATGGATGATTTGCAGTATGGATCAGATGAGATGGAGGTCATTACCACTGAATATATTAAGAGGGACATTTTTGGTGTGCCACAGAATTTGTTATCCCATCAAGGTGTGCGACACTTCAAATAAGTTGGGAACCACTAAGATAGCCTGTTGAAAAATATGCTTCAATGGTAGGATGCATATACCTAATCAATGTAATTCTGAGCCAAATATGAATAAAAAAAATCTATGTATTTTTCTGGCGTTCCTTAAATTCTGTTTGGTGCCTAACTTTTTGGGGCAAACCGTGTGGTGCCACGATACTGCCTGGTTTTGTGATACTTGGCCTGGTATCACATTCTCTGAAAATAGGCACCTTTTCTTGCAGTTTACACAGATTTCTTTGCATGTTTTGGACCTTCACCAGTTTGCATCCCTGTTTTTAGATCTGATCACCTGTCTCGACAAAGGAATCAACTTCACTGAGGCAGAGTTCACAAGATACTGTCCTGCTGGATGTATGACCTCTGTTGGGGAGGTCGCTGGGACCGTACCCCACGGCTACAGAGACGTGAGTATATGCGCAGTACTCAGGGAATGGTGTGTGGATGTGCATGAGTGGTGCTGAGTGATGAGCAAGTCAATGAAACAGAGATAGACTGGGTGGGAACTGTGCATGTGTGTGGGTGTGTGTATCTTTGTGTGTGTGTATACGTGTGGTATGTGTGTGTGAGTCGTTGTGGAGGGCACACAGTTCCCAGGTTATTCCCACTGCCCAATACCCCCCTCCACCATCACTCAGCAGTACCCACCACCACTGCCACTACCCCACAGGAACTAACTGGCCACACACAGTCATGACTCACTTCATGGCTATGTTCCCCTCTCTGTCATTCTATCTCTTTTTTTCTCTCTCTCTCTCTCTCTCTCTTCCAATCTCTCTTTTCCTATCTCATTCACTCTCTCTTTCCCCTGCTGGACCTTGTCTGTCCTAACCCCCCCCCCCCCCTCTCTCACAAAGTTCTTTGTAAACAGAGCCTCTCTCAGCGTATGCACATCCCAGGCTGATGACCTCACAATACCCCGGCTGTGTCTGAGGTCATGGGGGCTGAGTGAGTCTGCGGATGATGACCTCATGCCTGGGTGGGTCGGGGGGCCATGGGGGTGGGAGGGCTAGATTTGGTGTTGTGGGTGTTATCGAGAGTCAGTGTCGAGAGTACAGAGTCAGTGTCCGGGGGTACAGGTTAGTCGAGGTCATTTGTACATGTAGTAGGGATAAAGTGACCATGCGTAGATAATAAACAGCGAGTGGCCGCAGTGTAAAAACAAATGTCTGTGGGGGGGGGGGGGGGGGGGGGTGTGTCAATGTAAATAGTCCGGGTGACCATTTGATTAATTATTAATTGTTCGGTCTTATGGCTTGGGGGCAGAAGCTGTTAAGGAGCCTTTTGGTCCTAGACTTGGCGCTCCGAGGCACAGTGGAGGGCAAGAGTGTTTGTGTGTATGTATGTGTGTCAGGGGGTGTCTCTGAGTCATAGGGGAGGAGACGAAGGTTTGGGGGTGGTGAGCTAATTGTTTGGCCGACGGAACAGCTTCTTCTAATCCAGTCCATCTGGAGGAGAGTGCTGAGCGGACTGGTGTGTGCTGAGCGGACTGGTGTGTGCAGTGCGTGCGTGTGCACGTGAGCGTGCCTATGTGATGTGTACAGGCGTACGTTTGTACCTGGTGGTGTGTATGTTTCTGTTGTGTAAGCGGTGTTGCAGATTGCATAACAGAACAGGATTCCGGGTTCTCCATGTTCAGCCAAACAGAGCTGTACGGGGTTACAACCCGAGTCAGTCTGACTTTGGTTTCTGTGGAGCGTTGCCATCTGCTGCTCATTGGACCACACCTTAAGTCACAGGGGGGTCAGTGCACCCCACCCATCTCTGAACCTCTACTTTACTCTCACACTCTGTCAACTTTTTCAGTAGGAATTTGTTTCTCTCTCTTGCTCTACCGGTTCTCCCGTACCTTCTCCCATACCTTTTGGATTGGTGTGTGAGGTGTTGTAACGAGTGAGAGAGTTTGTGTGAGTGCATTATGTGAGTGTGTGTGTGAAAGCGGTCAGTGCTCTGAGGTGGTGGTTTGGAGCAGTGCAGTGTGTTTGTGTTAGTGGTTTGGTGGGGGGCTGTTTAGGATGTGGTGTGTTACTGGGATGTTGTAGAGCTGTGAGGGTGTTCAGTGCCTGTGGGTACCTCGACTATGTGGTTAAAGTCTGTGCGTGTGTGTGTGAATGTGTAGAACGTGTCTATGATTGAAAAGTGTGTTTGTGTGTCACAACACGGTGCCTTTGGTGTTACCCACTGTCCTGTCAGCTGTGAAACCCCATGTGGGGCCTTACCAGGAAAACCATCCCACTTCACTCACGCAGCTGCCCACTGCTGGGAACTGTGGTCTCACTAAATGTGTGTTCAGAAGCGTGTGTATGTGTTTTGACTATATGAATGAATAGATCAATTTTATGACATCAGCAAATGACTGAGTTAGTTACTTGAAAGCTAAGGGAATGCTTGAAGAAGAGAGAGGGAAATGTTTAAACAATCCAACCTTTTCAGTGATCTTAATATATTAACTCACGGAAGGAGGGAAGAATTAAGGAAGGATGTATATCAAAGTCAAATAAAACATTTTTATGAAGCCCTTTTTACATCAACTGATGTCACAAAGTGCTGTACAGAAACCCAGCCTCAAACCCCAAGCTGTGCAGATATAGAAGCAAGAGAGGAAACCTAGAGAGGAACCAGACTCTGAGGGGTGACCAGTCCTCTTCTGAATGTGCCGGGTGGAGATTATAAGAGTAAAGTAAGTAAGGCCAGATTGTTCTTCAAGATGTTCAAATGTTCATAGATGACCAGCAGTGGTTGTGGAGAGTTCAACAGGTCAGTAACTCAGAAGTAAATCATAGCTGAGCATTCAGAGTTAGAGACAGCAGGTGCGGTAGAGAGAGTGTGGAAAACAGCAGGTCTGGGACAGGTAGCACATCCGGTGAACAGGTCAGGGTTCCATAGCCGCAGGCAGAACAGTTGAAACTGGAGCAGCAGCTCGACCAGGCGGACTGGGGACATCCAGGAGTCATCAGGCCAGGTAGTCCTGAGGCATGGTCCTAGGGCTCAGGTCCTCCGGGAGGGGAGGGAGAGAAGTAGAGGAAGCATACTTAAATTCAGGACACCAGATAAGACGGGAGAATTACACCAGATATAACATACTGACTCTAGCCCCCCGGCATATTAACTATTGTAGCATAGATACTGGAGATTAAGACGGGTGGGTCGGCGGTGACTGTGACCCCGTCCGACGATTCCCCTGGACAGTGCCAACCAGGCAGGAAATAACCCCACCCACTTTGCCAAAGCACAGCTTTCACACCACTAGAAGGATATCAACAGACCACCAACTTACTACCCTGGCAAAGCTGAGTATAGCCCACAAAGATCTCCACCACACAAACCCAAGGGGGCGCAAAACCGGACAGGGAGATCACGTAAGTGACTCAACCCACTCAAGTGACGCACCCTTCCTATGGACGGCATGGAAGAGCGCTCGTAAGCCAGTGACTCAGCCCCCGTAATAGGATCAGATGCAGAGAATCCCAGTGGAGAGAAGGGAGCCGGCCAGGCAGAGACAGCAAGGGCGGTTCTTCTCCCCAGTGCCTTGCCGCTCAGCTTCGCACTCCTGGGCCAGACTATACTCAATCATAGGACCTACTGAAGAGATGAGTCTTCAGTAAAGACTTAAAGGTTGAGACCGAGTCTGCGTCTCTCACATAGATCAACAGACCATTCCATAAAAACTTAGCTCTATAAGAGAAATCCCTGCCTCTAGCTGTTTGCTTAAAAATTCTAGGGACAATAAGGAGGCCTGCGTCTTGTGTAGGTATGTACGGCAGGACCAAATCGGAGACATAGTTAGGAGCAAGCCCATGTAATGCTTTGTAGGTTAGCAGTAAAACCTTGAAAGCTGCATCATTTTTCGTCAAAAAGTTTCGGATTTTTGCATTACAAAAATGGAAAAAAGCTGTCCTTGAAATAGTCTTGATATGTCAGGGTCCAGAGTAACGCAGAGGTCCTACACAGTTTTATTTGAGACGACTATGCAACCATCAAGATTGTCAGACCCAACAGCAGATGGGACATAGACATCTTGGGACATAGAACTAGCATCTCTGTTTTTTCTGAGTTTAAAAGTTAAAAAAATTGCCACCATCCTCTTCCTTATGTCTGAAACACAGGCTTCCAGGGAGGGCAATTTTGGAGCTTCACCATGTTTCATCGAAATGTACAGCTGTGTGTTGTCCGCATAGCAGTGAAAGTTGACATTGTGTTTCTAAATGACATCACCAAGAGGTTCATTCATTGTTCAGTCAGTATTGTCATTATTACAAATATCAAAATATCAACCGATTTTGAATCGGTATCGGCTTTTTTTGGTCCTCCAATAATCGGTATCGGCGTTGAAAAATCTTAATCGGTCGACCTCTAGTGTAGACCAATTAGGGTTTCCAATCTCTCCAAAAGAATGTGGTGTCAGAAGCAGCGCTAAGGTCTAGGAGCATGAGGACAGATGCAGAGCCTTTGTCTGATACCATTAAAAGGTAATTTACCACCTTCACTTCATAGATAGATAGCTATTAAAACAGGCCAGTTAAAAAAATAAATGTCATGCCACTCAGGGTTCCCGCTGCCAGGAAGTGACATCATCGTGCCGACTCATCTCCTGTTATCTGTGGAGCTGAGGTCTGGGAACTGAGAGCTGTTCTTTGTGATCTATCTCACTGTAAAACCTTATACAAGCCATTACTGTCACTCACTGGGATATATGGCTTCTCAGTTGACAGTGGAACAATCCTAACCACCGACTGACCGCTCTCTCTCCATCTCTCTCTCCTCTCTTGTTGTCACGCTCTTATCTCCCCCTCTCATCATCCCTCTCTCTCCCTCCAGTGTTTGAACCCTTTTCTTACAGCAGTGAGGATTCAATTGACATAGAAGTCATTTGATGAAGATGTTAATACATAAAAATTCACATTTCTAAACACTTGGATAGATCATAATGAATATCTCATTCTCCCTCCCTCCTCTAGTCATCTCCAGTGTGTCTAGCAGCCATCCATGCAGGTGTAGTGTCTAACTCTGTGGGCGGTCAGATCAGTGTGGTCAGCAGTAAGGGCATCCCTCACTATGATGGCTCGCTGGCTAACAACGTCTCCTCCACTGTGTAAGTACTCAGTCTGTCTGGGAGAATACATCTGCGTTCTCTTCCCTTTCCATCTCTCGCCATCATTATGTCTATCTTTCTCCAGTGGTCCCTTGTCCAACAGCCTCTTCACTTTCAAGACCAGTGGTGAGTTAAGCTACAATACAAAAACAGACCATGATACCACAGCCACACATGCTTCTGTAACCGTTTCAACTATACCTGCCACCACAATCACTACCACAATCGCCAAGACAGCCATGTGTCCTCCCACTTAAAATACACTCAGTTTCTTGCTCTCTCTTGCGCTCTCTCTTGCGCCCTCTCTCGCTCGCTCTCTGTTGCTCTCTCTCTCTCGCTCTCTGTTGCTCTCTCTCTCTCGCTCTCTGTTGCTCTCGCTCTCGCTCTCTGTTGCTCTCTCTCTCGCTCTCTGTTGCTCTCTCTCTCGCTCTCTGTTGGTTCTCTCTCTCTCTCGCTCTCTGTTGGTTCTCTCTCTCTCTCGCTCTCTGTTGGTTCTCTCTCTCTCTCGCTCTCTGTTGCTCTCTCTCTCTCGCTCTCTGTTGCTCTCTCTCTCTCGCTCTGTTGCTCTCTCTCTCTCGCTCTGTTGCTCTCTCTCTCTCGCTCTCTGTTGCTCTCTCTCTCTCGCTCTCTGTTGCTCTCTCTCTCTCGCTCTCTGTTGCTCTCTCTCTCGCTCTCTGTTGCTCTCTCTCTCTCTCGCTCTCTGTTGCTCTCTCTCTCTCTCGCTCTCTGTTGCTCTCTCTCTCTCTCGCTCTCTGCTGCTCTCTCTCTCGCTCTGCTGCTCTCTCTCTCGCTCTGTTGCTCTCTCTCGCTCTCTCGCTTTGTTGCTCTCTCTCGCTCTCTCGCTTTGTTGCTCTCTCTCGCTCTCTGTTGCTCTCTCGCTCTCTGTTGCTCTCTCGCTCTCTGTTGCTCTCTTTCAGGTTGCTATGGGACACTGGGTCTAGAGTCGGGCGTTGTTAGGGACTCCCAGCTTTCTGCTTCCTCTGTGTGGGAATGGAGTGACGTGATTGGCCAGCCCAGCGAGTGGGGCCCATCTGGGGCCCGCCTTAAAAGGGTGGGGCTTCCCTGGGTGTCGGCTCACAGCGACCAGCAGCAGTGGCTACAGGTGGACCTGAAGAAGGAGAAGAGGATTACAGGCATCACCACTACAGGCTCCGCCCTCCTGGAGTATCAGTTCTACGTGTCAGCCTATCGGGTCCTCTATAGCAATGACGGACAGTACTGGAGCACCTATCGGGAGGCAGATGCTACCCAGGACAAGGTGAACTAAACACTGCTCTCATCAATAACATTCAAGGGAAACTCCACTCAAAAATGATATTTTTGGCGTTTTGCATCCTCATGCGGATGTGGCAGGTGACACTTTGCTTCTTGAAAGTCCAATATCTTGAAAACTTGACTGCTGACATGCAAAACATTTTGGGAATGTATCAACAGTGGACTAATGAAAGAAATACCAAAAGATAGTTTTGAGTGAATTTTCCCTTTAAGGAGAGAGGAAGCCACTTTAGACAAGAGCAGGGGGGTTTGTGAGTTGTTTGTTTCTATGGCAACAGTGATTGATTGCGGTTGTTTATAGCAGGAAACATGGGAGCTGACTGTGGTTATTAAGTCCTGTGGTCACTCAGGACAGCATGTCATTAAAGATGGATGGAGATTGATTGAATGGCTGTGTTAGTCAGGATCTGTAATCAGGGCTTTTTATCCTATATTTATACAGTAGATGATCTCACTAAGGTTAAAAATCTATTTTACACGGGAAACCTGCCCCAAGAAGGTAGCAATCAGACATTTGTTACAGACCATATATAATATTAACAATACAGTAGGCAAAGGCAAGATAACATGAGATATCATTTGGAAACATACTGTAGCTTCAATGTCCGTGTGTACTGAAGACTGTTTCTCTTTCCTGACAGAGTTTCCAGGGAAACACCAACTATCTCCAGGAAGTGCGCAATAACTTCATCCCACCAATCGAGGCACGATATGTGAGGATGAGCCCCACCCAGTGGCACCAGCGAATTGCCCTTAAGTTTGAGCTGCTCGGATGCCAGTTCCATCAAGGTAACCAAACCAGCCAATCAGATGCAAGTCAGGTGTTTTGATTTTTTTAGCCCTTTAGTAAATGAGATTTTCTTGTGGGCAGTCAAAGGTTTTCTTTTGGCATAGAGGGATTATAACTGTTCTGCCAATTCTCCCATTGGACAGCTAGGCCACGGATAAACCACCCCCCTCGTCCTCCTACTCCCCCACTGGCCGCAGACACCCCCTCACTGTACGGTTTGACCACCCACACCCCTGAAATCAGAAACACCACCATGCCCCCACGCACCAGCAACGGTGAGGGAGGAAGCGAACAGATAGAAGGAAAATAGTTACAGTATCTAGTTGTGTTGATGATCGTGATTGGTTCACACTGGTTGTGTTGTGGTCATAGATGTGGCATTGGCAGCAGTGTTGGTGCCAGTGTTGGTCATGGTTCTGACCGCCCTCATCTTGACCATGGTCTGTGCCTGGCACTGGAGAAACAGGTGATGATTAACTAGTAACAACTGAATACCCATGCAGTCAGTAGCTCCGAACAAAGTACATTTGAATCATTTAGCAGACACTCTTATCTAGAGCGACGTCAGTTAGTGCATTCATCTTAAGATAGCTAGGTGAGACAACTACATATCACAGCTGTAAGAAGTACATTTTTCCAGAGTAAGGACTTATCAGCAAAGTCAGTGCGTGTAGGAAAGTGCACAATTTTTGGGGGGGTGACAGTTGTCTTATTTAAGATAGTCTTTGAAGACGTTTTAATGTTTTCAGAAGATGGGCAGGGACTCTGCTGTCCTAGCATCAGGGCAGAGTATCACACTCTTTGATTTTCTCCTCTGTTCTCTCGTTCTCTCCTCAGGAAGAAGAGTTCAGAAGGGGCTTATGATTTACCTCACTGGGACCGTACAGGTAAACACAACACTCTCAGTGTGTGTGTGTGTGTGTGTGTGTGTGTGTGTGTGTGTGTGTTTAATGTGTGTGTGTGTCTGTCCAGACTGGTGGAAGAGTATGAAGCAGTTCCTGCCGTCCAAGATGGCGGAGGGGGAGGAGTCAGTCCGCTACAGAAGCAGTGCAGTGGGCCGGCTCAGAGGAAGAGGGAACGCCCCCAGACTACAGGCCAAACCCGCAGGTATACACACACACACACACACACACACACACACACACACACACACACACCAAACTGAGTGTTTGTATTTGTAACACACTCTCTTCATCTCCTCCATTAGAATATGCCCAGCCCCTGGTGAGCGGTGTGGTGACATCACTAGGTCAGAGGTCAACCTTCAAGCCAGAGGAAGGTTCTGACCACTGCTACACTGACCCTGACCTCTACGGCGCTCCTATGGCAACAGACATCTACCACGCCTACGCTGAACCTCTGCCCGCCTCCGGTGCTGAGTACGCCACGCCCATCGTGATTGACATTGCAAGCCACTTATCAGGGAGCTCCTTGCTGAGCCAGCCACCCACAGTCTCCAGCTTCATGGGCCGTAGCCCCGCCTCCCTACTAGCACGGACAGACAGTGGGCAATCGGGTAGGTCAATGTACGACACGCCCAAGAGTACAGGACAGGCCACGCCCACTGAGGATCTAGCCTATCAGGTGCCTCAGAGCAGCTCTCAGAAGCCAGCGGGGCAGAGCTGAAGGGGCGGAGGGAGGACTGTGATTGACAGGGCCGTAACCATAAACTACATCCCCCATGGACAAAGAGAGGGGGATGTAACCCTGGGTCTGAGTCTGTAAAAAACACACTGCCTTCAAGTTAGTTCACTTGGCATGTGAGTGTGTCTACACAGGAGTCTGTATGTACAGTATGTGTGTGTTTACATATACATGCGTGGCCAGAGAGTGCTAGCATAGTGCCATACCAGTCTTATCACTGAAATAACAAAGATGAATGTCTACATGAAAGAGGAGAGATGGAGAGCTCACTACTGTTTCAGCCAGGCTTAGTCCACTCTGTCAGTGTGTCTTAATTTTATGTTTAGTCAAACTGTGAGTTTATATTCCTTTCGTGTGTCAATTTAAAAGTTAGCTAATTCTCCGAAGATAAGGTCTCTGAAATGGTTGCCTTCGATAGAAAGGCAATGTTTCTACCACTAATGTGTTCTAATAGTGTTTGCATAAAGGCCAAAGGTCACCTATGTCATTTTTACTACGGTACGCTTTGATTGGAGGCTTTTAGATCTGTTAGTTCTCAAAATCAGATCTCTTAACTTTTGAATTTAACCAATCACCGTTGTACATAAATCTAGAGTGAAATCCACAACAAAAACCTGTGCTCAAGTTACTCAAAATGATTTTATTTAATTTATTTTTCTTTCATAATTCCTGCTGAAAAGGACATACTCTCACTTGAATGTTCCCAACCATTATGTGGTTGCACTGTTTTCATGGTTACACTGTTGTCATGGACACCTTGCCTCACGTGACACTGGTTGGTGACAAGTCAAAAAAAGAACCCATACACAACGTTTAGGTGCCATTTGTGTTCGCCTGATTGGATTCACACACTGCCAGATTAGGACCAGCGACTTGAGGCAGAATCCGCTGTCATGGTGAGCCTAGAGAGGAGCTGCCCAACTGAAGGGCTAATGTCTCTACAGTATGTCAGTGAGACTAAATGTTTTATTATTTTTCATCATATAGCCATGCATGCAAATATGGCCACTGTCTGTAAGTTCACACAGAATACAGAGGGTGTAGGACGTCTGTGTGTGCTAGTTAGAGGAAGCTAGAGTCCACTCCAGCCAAACTCTGTCCCGGGGCCCACCCTGGGTGAAAGTTTTGTTTTTGTCCCCTAGCACCACACAGCTGGTTCACATAATCAAAGCTTGATGGTGAGTTTGGGACCAAGTTTGGGGAAACCCTGGTCTAGGTTACCGCGTCAGCCTTAAAGAGCTGTGTGTAGGTCATGGATCATGTCAAATATGGTCCGGAGAGGGAACATTATCACTAGTGACCGGTCAGCATACTGAAGTCAATATGTACAGAAATACTTCAAAATATACAGTATGCGTGTGAATGTGCATCTGTGTCTGAATTACTCTCCTGTGTGTATTTCTTGGACATTGATTGTCTCTACTGTGATTGCTGTGTTTTGTGTGTGTGTACGTGACTTTCCTTAGTGTCTTTATGTTTAGTTTAAGTTTTTTTTATTCTGAAATTTGAGCAAAAATCAAATGTCTGTCTGTTGAACCTTTGTATCGGTGTGTCTATCTTTGTATGGCTGTCCTAAAGAGAGCATCTGTGTGAAGCTAGCTATGTCTGTATGTCTGTCCCTATGAGTGTACTGTATCTGTGTTTGATTAGACATGTCTTTAGTAATGGATGCGAGTAGATAATTTGTCTGCTCACTCCCGGTCCTGAAAACCAAATCTGATCCTGGACCAGTTTAACTTGTGTGTTGTTAAGGGTTAGGACATCAGTAGGGAAGGCTGGCCCTAGGTCAGTGTGTGTTTCTGTGAGTTCACAGACTGAACAAAGAGAAATAAAGACTTAAAAAATAAGTAGTGTTTTTTACAAAAGTGTTAATGCACAACACATTCATACGGTCGACAGTAAAAAATGTCATCTTAAATGATTCCTTCATATTTCACATGACTTCATATCAATTTCTTGGAAGATATTTTCTTAATAGATATTCAAGCACTGGTGTAAATTATACAGTGCATTCAGAAAGTATTCAGACCCCTTGAATTTTTTCAAAATGTGTTACATTACAGCCTTATTCTAAAGCAAAAACAGTATTTATTTTTATTTTTAATTTGTGCAAAAGCAGAAATATTACATTTACATAAGTATTCAGACTCTTTAGTACTTTGTTGAAGCACCTTTGGCAGCGATTACAACCTTGAGTTCTTGGGTATGATTGTTGTCCTTCTGGAAGGTTCTGCAATGTCTACAGAGGAACTCCAGAGCGGCCCAGCGTTGTCCGGATTTGGCTGGAGTAGGCCGTCATTTTAAGTAAGAATTTGTTCTTAACTGACTTGCCTAGTTAAATAAACTCTGGAGCTCTATCAGAGTGATCATTGGGTTCTTGGTCAACTCCCTGACCAAGGCGCTTTTTTTCCATGATTGCTCAGTTTGTCTGGGCGGCCTGCTCTACTGCTCTAGGAAGAGTCTTGGTGGTTTAAAACTTCTTCCATTTAAGAATGACGGAGGCCACTGTGTTTGTTCTTGGGGATCTTCAATGCTGTAGAAATGTTTTGGTACCCTTTGCCAGATCTGTGCCTCGACACAATCCTGCCTCTAAGCTCTACGGACAATTTCTTCGACCTCGACTTGGTTTTTGCTCTGACATGCACTGTCGACTGTGGGACCTTATAAAGACAGGTGTGTGCCTTTCCAAATCATGTCCAAGCTATTGAATTTACCACAGGTGGACTCCAATCAAGCTGTAGAAACATCTCAAGGATGATCAATGGAACAGGATTTACCTGAACTCAATTTCGAGTCTCATAGCTTAGGGTCTAAATACTCATGTAAATAAGTTATGTTTTTTATTTGTAAAAAATTGGCAAAAATTTCAAAATGGTTTTCGCTTTGTCATTATGGATTATTGTGTGTAGATGAGGGGGAAAAATATGTAATCAATTTTAGAATAAGACTAAAGTAATAAAATGTCTAAGTATGTCCCGAATGCACTGTAATATCTGAAAACAATTTCCAAATGTATCCCACCTCATTTCATTTTAACACCGCTACTGCCACCACATGGCGATGTAGGGAAATTAAACCAAGCACAAGCATTCATGATGATCAAATGCTAACCACATCTCGAATGTGAACTACGTGCATTTGGATCATTGACCATTTCAGTAAATCAATTGGTCACATTCACAGTATTTAGAATGAAATATTAGACTTCTCTTTCTCATGATTCACTCAATATTTATTTTCTTCCTCACCCCTTTTCACATTGGTCCTTTTACATCACTCCATGTTCCAGCTGTTCTTACCAAAATTCCACCAAATGGCAGTGAGGATGACAGCGAGGAGCAGGATGAGACAGCCAGTGATCAGGTAGGCTACGGGCAGGAAGTTGTTCTGACTCCTGAACCAGCTGACTGTGGACAGTACCACTTCCTTTCCGCCCTAGAAGGAATCCACTGCAAATTCTAACGGGGGGCTTCATGTGCTGAGGCCCACATTGTTTTTATAACTGACCAAATAAAGAAATCCAACATTTCAAGCCACAACCTACTGTTTCACTTCCACTCAATGAGAAACTAGCTAACCCCAATCCGTCTCAGGGTCGGAAATAGTCATCTGCCAATTGTAAACCGTTTTAATTCAATTGATTCAAATCTCATAATGATCAATCTGGTAGAATAAAGCATTAATAAGCAGATGAATAATAATGGCTACTGTAGGAGATATGGATGCAGTTGTTCCCAGTCGGCAGCCCTTCAGTTATGGGTTCTCTAGCGCGGGACCCCGTAGAGCTTCTTGAAATCGGGGAAGGCAGCCTCCCTCATCCACACTATCAAGTCCTCGTTCATGAAGCCGTTGTTGTGGTCCCAGGGGTCCAGGTCATACACTGGCTTCTACCAGTACAGAGGCCGGACCGTGCCTGACAACACATAGACAACATTTGGAAAGTTAAGTAAGAGGGAGCAGCGATACATATGTCTATTAATATTAAATAAGAATGTGGTATTACACCATGACTACTAATAATAGAGATGGCCATGAACACACTGTGTGGGTGTATTGTGAGACACACCTTCAATCACATGTGCTAACGTTAGTGTCTTGTTCTCATCCAGTGGGTTGCGGAACTTGACGGTGTACCAGGTGATGCCCTTCCTGAACAGATGAACATGGACCACTGCACCCCCCTCTCCTGAGTGGTACGTCAGCGTGAAGGAGTCTGGGACAAACAAACAAAACACATCAAGAAATCAGTCAGTCAATATATTAATCAAAACCAGGTCTCGTGTCAGATTGATTTGATCATATCACTGGATATTAAAATGTGTTTTCCCCCAAAATCCTATAATGCTGTCACATCATTAGCAGAGACTCAGAACATAGTGTGGGTAATGGTGTAATACCGTTGAACATGCTGTTGGCTACGGCCCAGCAGGGGGCGATAGGGAGTCCATTCTTTTCCTTTATGAAGGGCTCACAGTAGGTGCTGGGGTTATGTAGAGGAGAAAGACAGGAAGAGTTTGACAGGGAAGAAGTTGTAAAAGCTCAGAATGAACCAGCATAAAGTTGGATAGAGGCAGACAGACAG
This sequence comes from Salvelinus fontinalis, assembly GCF_029448725.1. Lineage (NCBI taxonomy): Eukaryota > Metazoa > Chordata > Actinopteri > Salmoniformes > Salmonidae > Salvelinus > Salvelinus fontinalis. The sequence continues at coordinate 43,033,780 of NC_074683.1, read as the reverse complement.
GGATAGATAGATAGAAGTAGATAGTAACAGTAGCTACCTTCAGGTTTTTATTTTCTCCCGACCATCTGTCCATCGTCCCTGGAGTACATGTATGTTCCGGTGGAAGTTGATCAGCCCATAGAAGAAGAACACATTTCTCTGGGACAGGAAATAGGAAACATAATCACTGTGCTTCTCAAAGGACTTAGATTTGGCTCAACAGCTTGTGGTCTCAAAACACGTATCACATGACCCTGCGTGTGTGTAGTCCACCCGTGGAGAGAGAGAAGAAGAGATGGTGAGAGAGGGAGTGACAGAAATAGATAGCAAACAAATAAACCCATGTGAACATTAGATACATGTTTGTTCTCTACCGCCACTCCTCCTGTTATACGGTACTCATTCTCAGGATACCCTTAAACTCTTCTTATTGTCTCTCTCTACCTCTCCATCTCTGTGTTCATGGTTAGATAAGATATGCATTGTGGAGGGTGTTACCTGCTCCATTTCAAGTGATTATGTGTGTGTGTGTGTGTGTGTGTGTGTGTGTGTGTGTGTGTGTGTGTGTGTGTGTGTGTGTGTGTGTGTGTGTGTGTGTGTGTGTGTGTGTGTGTGTGTGTGTGTGTGTGTGTGTGTGTCATCGGTGGAAGTAGAGAAAAAAAGGCAAAAAAGATTTGATTCATTTGAAGGGATTGATTACTCACATTCAGTTCATGTGTGTTCTGCACGGTGACAAGTAGGCACACTCCCAGTTTCACACAGTGGCCATACAGTAAAAGAATGGCAGGGCGGTGTGAGCAGTGAGCATTGGGGACCAGACAGGCAGTCTCTGATGTTTGAAAGCCGAGTTGTCAGGCCAGAGAACAACCAGAGAACAAGCAAGAAATGTGAGTCTTGTCTCTCTTCTCTTCCGGTCTTCTTTAACACAGTCTTATTTCTTTGTTCCTCTCCCTTGTTCTCGGTTCCCTCCCTACCAAGAGATTTTTCCCAGCAGGCTACTGGGAGAAATCCTTAACCAGAATCATCAACTCTTCTTCCTCTTTCCGTCTCTTCTTTCTCAATCTTTTTCTACTGTTCTTCTCTCAGTTCTTCCTTAGAGCTTCAGTCCTACATACAGATGTTTTACAGTCTAACAGATCATCAAGCTAAAATACTTAAGGTTTATTTTAGATGGTAACTTACAATCAGTTCCCCTTCAAACCAGTTGACTGTGTCTGTGCCTGCCTCGTTGTAGAACAACTTCACACACAGGATATTATGATAAATCCCACTTCCTACTGGGTGAAACAACTCAGGGATGGGCTTCACGGTGGTGTGGGTGACCAAACAGATAGAATCTGGTTCCATTTAGAATGTCTATATTCAGACCATCCCACAGGAGGGGTGGAGGTGTTGAACTACAACACTGTATAAACAATATCAGACATGTTACATGGTCACTTAAAATATAAAAATAACATCAAAAGTGTCACACCGAGAAGGTAAGAACAGGATAGGGAAGAGGGTTGAAGTGTCCAGCAGTCTCTGGAGATTGGATTGAGAAGCGCCATTTAAGTTTGTTGCGTGTGTGTGTGTGTGTGTGTGTGTGTGTGTGTGTGTGTGTGTGTGTGTGTGTGTGTGTGTGTGTGTGTGTGTGTGTGTGTGTGTGTGTGTGTGTGTGTGTGTGTGTGTGTGTGTGTGTGTGTGTGTGTGTGTGTGTGTGTGTGTGTGTGTGTGTGTGTGTGTCAAGGTTATTATAGGTTTGTGATTTAATATTTGTTTTTATTTCTATTCATTTTTAGATTTTTATTGGAAATTCAGTTTAGTTACAGTTAGTTCAGAATTGATTTGCTCGTTTTTAGTTTCAGTTTGATAAAAACATTTCTATTTTGTTTTTATATTATTTACTTTCAGTTCTAGTGTTGGGGACAGAATACATGGGAGGCTAGGAGCCATTATGTGCCTATAGTTTTTTGGGGTTTTGGGATGTCACTTCAAGCCACTAGGGGGCAGTAATACATACAGTTCTGGGCCAGGACCATAGAACTGGAAAGACACTACAGGACTCCATACAACTCTGTAGCCAGGATTTAGGTTTAATTATAAAACAATCCTAACGTGACTTGGATTTGAAGGATAAGCACCTAGACTGGTGCAAGAAATATGGTGGAAGGATGTGTAACCTTAATTTATCTAGGCAAGTCAGTTACAAACAAATTCTTATTTACAATGACGGTCTACCCCGGCCAAACCCAGACAACACTAGGCCAATTGTGCGCCACCCTATGGGACTCCCAGTCACGGCCGGATGTGATACAGCCTGGATTAGTGACACATCTTGCATTGAGATGCAGTACCTTAGACCGCTGTGCCACTCGGGAGAAATACTCATGTTTAAACCAATCCAGTCCTTTCTTTTAGATGTAAGAAGAATCAAGTACCTTTCCCTTTATCTGACAGAAAGAGAGGAAAAAACTACAAATTAAGTCATGGCAAATATGACATTATGTTTATGTAATATTAAACAAGTATCACTGACTAACCCCTTCAAATAAGGTTAATAACAGATGCAACAACAGAAGAAACATAAGCAATACAACACTTATTCACAGATCTATCAGTTCACAGCCAGCCAGCTTGTATGTGTGTGATTGTTTCTGTTCAACCAAACAAGATCTTCTGGTTTATCTTCAATAAGACTCTGTGTTCCAGAGAGGTGGCTGTTGGGGTTCTCAAGCCGGATGACAGTTGTCCACAGACAGAGAATATTTTCTCCACGAACACTTGGGGTGCAAGGGAAGAAACCAGATCCAGCTCTACAGCGCACAGCTTTGGATAAAGAGCCACCCTTGTCTGCCAGAACTGGAGAGGTGACTCTGTAAACATACCCCATCCCCCTTACCTCCTTCAGGTATTTCCGCAGCTCACACCGGGAACTTAATGCCCTGCCAGGTTGACCCTCCAGCTGGACAGTGACCTCAGACACAATCTTTGATGCGAGGCTATATTTCTGAAGAACTGTGGTCTAGATATTCACTGGATTCATCGTGCTGGCATCTTCGATGACGTGGATGTCAATTAAGGCAGCCCCCAGCTCCCCTCTGATTCAGAGGGGTTGGATTAAATGTGGAAGACACATTTCAGTTGAATGCATTTAATTGACTGACTAGGTATCCCCCTTTTCCTTTTCCTTTTCCTGGGGTCCTGCTGCTCCACAGCTGTACTCTCCAATTTGTTGAAGTACAAATGACTCCGCTTCCCTCATCAGTGGCTCCATCTCTGTTGAGCGTAGTGCCAGAGACGCATTTGGGTCCATATGGCAAGCTGCTGCAGGGGTTGGATCGAAGTTGGCTGCAAGAGGATTCAGTATGCATGCAAAGAGCTCAAACAGTGACTTCAGGAGGACCTGTGCCAACTGTTTTGCAAGAGTAGTTGACTGCAAGTGTGCCTCAAGGTTGAGAAGACACAGCACCACATCAGACAGTTTGAAGTTTGTCATGGGGATTGCGAACGGTTCCAGCAACTTCACAAGACGTTCTAGCTTGGCCCAGTCACGCTCCTCACTCGCCCTGGGATTTCTTCCCTGTTAGCTAGTGATACAGTAGCTGGTGATAGTGATGCACATGCTACCTAGTAGGCAAGAACTGGTTGAATCAGCATTGTTTCCACGTCATTTCAACCCCAAAAATCAATCTGATGACGTTGAATTAAGGTGAAAACTGATTGGATTTGCAAAATGGAATTAGCGTAAGGGCATTTCATCTTTTTTCACCAACATTTACTGAAATCCAATGACATGGTGACATTTGTTATTGATTTCACGTTGAAATCACTTTAGTTGACATCTCAACCAAATGTAAATCAAAACTAAACGTCAACAAAAAAAAAACATTTGATTTTTGCTCAAACTTCAGAATAAAAAAAACTTAAACTAAACATAAATAATTGTTATTTTTTTTACATTTTCTTTTAGTTTGTTTTGCAGTTTGTTTTGCAATTGTTTTCCCAATTTTTGCTTCAGTTTTTGTTTACTACAATAACTTTGGTGTGTGTGTTTGTGTGAGAGCAGAAGAGGTCCAGTTCGAAATGGTTGGGTGTCAGTCTATGGCAGAGGGCAGAGTATGGCAGTAGGTGTGTGTGTATGTGTATCAGAAGAGTCCCAATTTGACTTTTCCTTCTCTACAGCCTTTCAAGATGTCCGTATCCAGCAGCTTCAGCAAGTCAGTTTGGACCTGGAAGTGAAAAAGAGGGCTATATTATTAAGAAACTCCATATTGTCTGTGACAGAAAGCCCATGTACTACCAGAGAATATTTTCAGTGCTGTGTAAAGTGTGACTGTGTTCTTTGCCCAGCAGAGGGAATTATAGTCTCACCTCAGGGATGTCCACCATCATACGAAGCTCCTGGTCCCTCCAGTTCCAGTCCAGAACCAGGAAGCCCAGCGCTGGCAAGGCCAAACTGGGGTTAAATCCCTGAGGGGGACTAAATGAGTGCCCACCTCAGGGTGAAGTGTAGAATATCCGAACAAAGTATAATGTAAATTAAACCACACTAAGGACAAGCCCTTACCTTTCCCTAGGAGGGCTTTCAGTCTCCCTGGTGTTCCCACCCCAATGTATGTCACCTCAAGCTTCAGCTGCTCCTCTACCTGGGGACAGAGACAGACAGACATACAGAGGACAGTCACACTTGGCTTTACTCACTCACAGAACAGCTCATCTGTATACACAAACATTCATAGGAATCTATTCTACAATAAAGTATGTTACATTGATGTGCTTTGCAAACAGCTTCAGCACTATAGCCTCTTGCTCAAATGTTGTCAACTGTCTGGTGACGACATAAAAACAAGGGAGCATTATACTGAGCTGAGAAGTACCATAAAGTATACACAATCAAAGGAAATACAAATCAGATGAATAACTTTAAAAGAAGGAGATGTGAGTTGTTGAGCTTGATGAGTCTGAGGGTGGAGTTACAGACAATGAACAAAATTACAGAACTATTCTCTGTGTGCTGCGTCTGGACCTCAGCCCATTTGGGACAAACTGAGCGAAAAGAGAAAGGGAAAACATATACTCTGATACAAGGGACGGATGTCAATAATCGAAAGTGTCTTCCTCTTTGAACTTCCTCCACAGATCAGTCAGATGAAGAAGAGGAGATGAGGAGGGGAAGCCAGCACCAGACTATTAAGTTATACCCAAGTACAGATCTAGGAACATGACAGAAGACTTAAAGCACAAATGGGACAGAAGTTCTATTAGTTTAACATTGAGGTTAAAAATGATTAATGGATTGGTGAGGTATGTAGGTATGTAGGAGGGATAGTTTGGTGAGGTATGTAGGTATGTAAGGAGTGATGGTTGGTTTGTACTCACTTTCTTTCAGGTAGGAGGAGAGGCTGTATGTGAGGTCATTACTAGTCAGGAAGCAGGAACCAGAGAAAAAAGTCACATTACATTATTCAGGGAAAGTGAGTGAGTAAGAGTGGGAGAGAGAGTGGGAGAGAGAGTGGGAGAGAGAGAGAGAGAGAGAGAGAGAGAGAGAGAGAGAGAGAGAGAGAGAGAGAGAGAGAGAGAGAGAGAGAGAGAGAGAGAGAGAGAGAGGGAGGGAGGGGGAGTGAAAGGGAGAGAAGGTGTAGAGAGGGAGAGATAAAAGAGAAAGAGAGAAAGAAATAGAGAGACTGACAGAAAGTCTGGTAAAAGAAGACAGAGGTCAGGTGTGACAGTTGAAAGGTTAAAGGTGACTCACCCTGCAGTTTAATCTATTCCAGCTCGATGACGAAGCGCTCATCTTTGAAGTAGAACCAGGTTCTGCAGGTCACCTAGAGAGACCGGTTTGGGTTCTGTCGTGGCCAGGACGCTCGTGATCGTCTTCTTCTGAATACACACAGAGATATAATTCCAACTTCTAACACCAATGTGGTTGAATTTAGGCACAATTTAACGGCAGCTCCTTTTTAGAACAGCGGGTGTCTTTTCACTCCCCTCCATCCTTAGTCTTACCCATCTCTTTTTCTTGGTCTTTTTCTCGACCTCATCAACTTTCTTCTCCTGAGCCACAAAACACTCCTGGATTTCTGTGTAGACAAATAAAATCATTGAGAAAGTAGTAGTACAGTCGTACACCAAACGAAATGCAATGAAGTTTAAAACAAACTTTTACATACAAGTGCAGTCTTCTTCTAGCCGGAACTGGATCCTCTGTTTCCTCTCTTTCCTTTCTTCTCCCGTGGGGTGGTTTCCCTCTCTTTCCTTTCTTCTCCCGTGGGGTGGTTTTCCTCTCTTTCCTTTCTTCTCCTGTGGGGTGGTTTTCCTCTCTTTCCTTTCTTCTCCTGTGGGGTGGTTTCCCTCTCTTTCCTTTCTTCTCCCGTGGGGTGGTTTCCCCCTCTTTCCTTTCTTCTCCTGTGGGGTGGTTTTCCTCTCTTTCCTTTCTTCTCCTGTGGGGTGGTTTCCCTCTCTTTCCTTTCTTCTCCTGTGGGGTGGTTTTCCTCTCTTTCCTTTCTTCTCCTGTGGGGTGGTTTCCCTCTCTTTCCTTTCTTCTCCTGTGGGGTGGTTTCCCTCTCTTTCCTTTCTTCTCCTGTGGGGTGGTTTCCCTCTCTTTCCTTTCTTCTCCCGTGGGGTGGTTTCCCCCTCTTTCCTTTCTTCTCCTGTGGGGTGGTTTCCCTCTCTTTCCTTTCTTCTCCTGTGGGGTGGTTTCCCTCTCTTTCCTTTCTTCTCCTGTGGAGTGGTTTTCCTCTCTTTCCTTTCTTCTCCTGTGGGGTGGTTTTCCTCTCTTTCCTTTCTTCTCCTGTGGGGTGGTTTTCCTCTCTTTCCTTTCTTCTCCTGTGGGGTGGTTTCCCCCTCTTTCCTTTCTTCTCCTGTGGGTTGGTTTCCCTCTCTTTCCTTTCTTCTCCTGTGGGGTGGTTTTCCTCTCTTTCCTTTCTTCTCCTGTGGAGTGGTTTTCCTCTCTTTCCTTTCTTCTCCTGTGGGTTGGTTTCCCTCTCTTTCCTTTCTTCTTCTGTGGGGTGGTTTCCCTCTCCTTTCTTCTCCTTTGGGGTGTTTCTCCTCCTCTTTCTCATGTTCTCTCTCCTTCTCTCCCCCCCAAGGCATCTGAAAAAGCAGAAAAAACGTGTCTGCTATATTTTGACTTTGCGCAACCTCAACCTCTGCTCACTGGACAGGCATAGTTACCATAACAACAATGTGCATTGTCAACATGGACACTACATTATAGTCACCATGGATATCAATGTTGTAACATACAGCCTAACCAAATGCCTGGCTATCTTTAACAACCCTCTCTCCCCTCTTTACCACATCCCCCCCATCTCTCACCCCTCACCTCTTATCCCCATGCTATGAAATCATGTTCAGGCCCCATGGGAACAGAGGACAGAGGAGAATGCTGCTCAGAAATACCTCTGGTTTAATTTAAACAGGCTAATGCCACAGTCCCACCTCTAAGGACCCACTCTTGTACTCTAATATATAACCATAGATATAGGCTGTAAAGAACAGACTGACACAGGTCTCTATTCCACAGGTTATCATGTCATGGACCCACCCACATGGTGATTGAATTGAACAGCTACTTTGACATATTGACATCCTGTCTGTCATACAGTACAAGTCTGCCTTTTAATGATAATGTTCATTCTATCTATTCCATATATGTGGTTGAACCTCACTTGTCCCAGAGAACATTATCTACCCCTGAGGCTGCCTTGTGTCACGTCCTTATTAAAGCCCATGTATGTTCCATTGCCTGTCTGTCTGTCGGTCCCAGGTGAATAATGATCACAATGTGACCAGGGCTTATTGGGGACCTGGTGGCATGTGGCACGGCTGGGTTTTACGAGATCAACCCGAGCTGTGGTGTTTGCTAGACTGAATGTGTAGGCTGAGGAGTTCATACATTTATAATACGTTTGTAAGACACCATTGCCTGATTCCCTCTTCATGTGACCCTCATAAATACCACCAATAGGACAGCAATAGGTCATTCCCAATTCCCATGGATCCATAGGCCTATGAGGTGAAGGAGTAATAATAACCCTCCCTCTAAAATACAGATGAGTGTCTGTCTGCCCAGACAGTGACAGAGCTTACACATTAGTGTATGTATGCGTAGGCAATTATTTACACTCGACTATATTCGTAATGCATTAATCAATTGGTATAGCCTAACAATAACTGACATTTTATTGAGAAAATCTTACAGACTGTGACTTTAAGAGTTGCTGGAAATCACTTGGAGATTTAGATATCACTATGGTTGCCAAGCACTTGTGGAGTAACATCAATGTGGCTACAGAGTATATTTAGAGTAATGAAGGAGTATATTTGGAGTAACACAAGGGTGTCCACTGATCTTTCTAGGCTTAGTACACTCACAGGACACTTTGCAGGATGGTTGGGTCATTCTCTGAGTGGCCGGCATAGCTGACAATCAAATCAAATCAAATCAAATTTTATTTTTCACATACACATGGTTAGCAGATGTTAATGCGAGTGTAGCGAAATGCTTGTGCTTCTAGTTCCGACAATGCAGTAATAACCAACAAGTAATCTAACCTAACAATTCCACAACTACTACCTTATACACACAAGTGTAAAGGGATAAAGAATATGTACATAAAGATATATGAATGAGTGATGGTACAGAACGGCATAGGCAAGATGCAGTAGATGGTATCGAGTACAGTATATACATACGAGATGAGTAATGTAGGGTATGTAAACATAAAGTGGCATAGTTTAAAGTGGCTAGTGATACATGTATTACATAAAGATGGCAAGATGCAGTAGATGATATACAGTACAGTATATACATATACATATGAGATGAGTAATGTAGGGTATGTAAACATATTAAGTGGCATTGTTTAAAGGGGCTAGTGATACATTTTTACATAATTTCCATCAATTCCCATTATTAAAGTGGCTGGAGTTGAGTCAGTATGTTGGCAGCGGCCACTAAATGTTAGTGGTGGCTGTTTAACAGTCTGATGGCCTTGAGATAGAAGCTTTTTCAGTCTCTCGGTCCCTGCTTTGATGCACCTGTACTGACCTTGCCTTCTGGATGGTAGCAGGGTGAACAGGCAGTGGCTCGGGTGGTTGTTGTCCTTGATTATCTTTATGGCCTTCCTGTGACATCGGGTGGTGTAGGTGTCCTGGAGGGCAGGTAGTTTGCCCCCGGTGATGCGTTGTGCAGACCTCACTACCCTCTGGAGAGCCAATGACGTACATTAGCCACTCAATATACCTCAATGACAAACTGCACTCAACACAACGCCAACCAACCGGAGTGTGTGTCTGTGCATGCATGTGAGGGTTATCAGCCATCTCCTTTCCCGTTGTTCTCCATCTTGGTCACCCTCTCTGTTCCCATCTCACGATCTCTCTCCATCTATCCCTTTTCTATCTTGATCTGTCCCTCTCTTTTTCCTGCTCTGTCACTTTTCACTCATGACCATTTGTCCAGGGGAAAGAGGTTAGAACGTTAGCGTGTTTAGGCACAGGGGGTTGTAGCAGGAAAGTGTGTGTGTGTGTGCGTGTGCGTGTGCGTGTGCGTGTGTGTGTGTGTGTGTGTGTGTGTGTGTGTGTGTGTGTGTGTCTAGTGTGAGAGAGGGTGCATGTTACATTTAATTAGCACTGACTCATTTCTGCATGGTAGGTCTGATCCAACCACTACTCCCTGGCCCCACCCCTTCACTCTATACTTTACAGTCCTCTGTCAGGGCAATCACTCCCTCTCTCCATCCGTCCATCCTCCACTCTAAGCCCCACTCCATCCCATCCTTAAGGATCAAACCACACACTCTCTCTCACACACACATCCCCTTCTCTTTCCTTCTATCTGGACCACTTGGAGAAAATGTAAGGACACAAAAGTGGGGGAAACAGGGAAGAGAGAGAAAAGCGTATCAAAGAATAGACAAACAGGGGACAAGAGGAGAGCATAAGAAGAAGAAAAAAGAATAGGGGAGCACTTTATTGGATGACAGATAAGGGGAAGGAGTACCATACGGAGCAGCACAGCCGGACAGAATCACTTGTCTGCTCCATCAGTCCTGCAGGTACATTTGTCTGCCTGCCTGCCTGCCTGTCTGTCTGTTAACTGGTCTGGCTGTGTGAACATTGGCTTTGTAAACTGGGAGTTGCTCTCATAGAAATAAGAATTAATTCTAGTTCTGTGGTTGCTCTGGACTGGTTTGGATGAGCCAGTTTTAGCTGCTGTTCTATTCTAAATTCTAAGATTGAGTTTCTCTGCTTCTTACGTTTGACTCACTTCATACTCCATCTACACTGTAGATGCATGAGGATCTGAGTGTGTGACTCACTGTGTGAGACTGAAACAACGCCCTCTCTTCTGTACAGTCTGGTGCTGGGAAACAGTGACCGACTCAACAAACATCAGTTCCTGGTTGACTACATCAATCGCTCAGTAATATGTAATATAATGATGAGCCAAGCACTGTATGACTAATGCCGAGCAATGGATGACCACAAATACTCTAGAGTATTTTGCTCCTGAGTGGCACAGCGGTCTAAGGCAGTGCATCTCAGTGGTAGAGGCATCACTACAGACACTGGTTTGATTCCAGGCTGTATCACAACCGGCCGTGATTGGGAGTCCCGTAGGGCGGCGCACAATAGGCTCAGCGCTGTCCGGGTTTGGTCAGGTTAGACCGTCATTGTAAATAAGAATTTGTTCTTAACTGACTTGCCTAGTTAAATAAAATGAAAAAATACCACTGACAACCTGTCAAGCTGTGTGAGTGTGTGTGTGTGTGTGTGTGTGTGTGTGTGTGTGTGTGTGTGTGTGTGTGTGTGTGTGTGTGTGTGTGTGTGTGTGTGTGTGTGTGTGTGTGTGTGTGTGTGTGTGTGTGTGTGTGTGTGTGTGTGTGTGTATATGGTACGTGCCAGGTGTGTGTGTGTAGTATGGGCACAGGGTTACTGAGGGCATCGGGTACAAGGGATATGGTTTCCCCCCATGGAACAGCAGATGGATCACATTTCCCTGGAGGTGACTCTAGGAAAGGATCTCTATTAATATAACGTTCTAATGCTAGAACAATAACACACTATGCTAATGCTAGCATGAAACCCCCTCAGAGCAGCTGGACTGCTGGGAGGAAAGGCTAATGCTAATCACATTTACAGCCACTAGCAAGAATGCTATCAATTATCAAATACATGCAGTACCCTACATACACAACTACTGTAGCCTAGAAAGTAAGGAAAGATGCTAAACACATTCACATGTAGGCCTACATAACAGCACAAAAAAAGCGAACGTGTTTTGGTGTTTGAAAGTGTGCTAGTTTATGTGTCGGGAACACTGCTAGGCTAGGCTGTGTTATATACTGTATTGTTATGTACTGACCTGTCCTGTTCTTGTCAAAATACTTGCCCATTAATCCCTGATTTATACATGTGTGACGTGTGAAAAGTAAAAATACCCCCCATGACGCATCACACAGAGGTCGCTCCTAAAAGTCACTGCCATTTTGGGTCTGTCCGGCTACACACACACCGTATATACCGCACGCACACTACACACACTACATCTGGGCCAGTCCTGCTACACACATCACGAGTACGCCACACACACATCACATCTGGGCCAGCCAGTCCTACCAAACACACACACACTCCTGGTCTTGTTCCATCTGAGCAGGCCCACAGCCCGAAAAGGTGAAAGGTCAGAGGGGGGTGAAATTTTGCCACAAGACGCATTATTTTTCTGACCCCTAACCCCTGATCCTCCCAGGTCAGTCCAGATAGTTAGAAACTGCTCTGGACACAGATAAGGCTTATGGGTGAATGAGTTCACAGGAGACAGACACAGGGATCAATGGAAGTGAATGGCCTTAGAGTGGGCCAATACTAAAATAAGTTGAGATGACTGACTGGTTTTAATTGAGATCAATGGAGATGACTGGTTTTAATGGGAATCAAGAGGTGATTGGTTTTGGAGATCAATTGACTGGTTTCCGGATAGAGCTGATTCTGCCTCAGACAGGCACCATGCTTTCACTGACACACACCCACTGAAATTGTCTCTGTAGTACAAAATACCCCTGTTGCTGTTGTAAATTTACGATAAAATCATGGAATGGTTTTGAGTATCGTATAAAAACCAGACTCTTTTCAAAATACACACACACACACACACACACACACACACACACACACACACACACACACACACACACACACACACACACACACACACACACACACACACACACACACACACACACACACACACACACACACACACACACACACTCTTGGTTGATTATCACTGCAGGGCAGATAGCTCTAAGTGCCCTGTGTAAAGCTATTTATCACTAACGGGGCTAACTCTATTAGTCTGATTAAAGATACCACTCAGCCTTGCAGGATAGCATCAACCCGTGTGTGTGTGTTTGTTTGTTTGTGCTTGTGTGCTGCTTCAACACAATTAATCTCACTTTTGATCACTCAAGACCGTATCCTCACTTACTGAATCCTTACTTGAGAAATATAGTGTATGCATAAGTTCAACATCCATTGGTAGTGGATGAGGTGAGTTACCCCCTTATTAGGGATGGGCATTTGAAATGACTTCACTATTCAAATAATATCATGCATTTTTGGGGATATGTGGATAGTCGAAATACACTTTATATTTTTTTTTACTTCAATGGGGACTTGCTCGTGTGACTCAGGAAAGGCGCTCTACTTGTTGTTTCAGCACAGGCAGGTGGCGAAGGGACACGAGAGGAGCAGGGACCGGTGTGTTTGATACGGAGGGAGTGGACTCGTGCAAGTTGGCGTGTCATCTTCAATGCTTGGACATGCCTACCTGGACATATTTCCGCCACTTTTCCTGTAACGGTTTAAACCGGCCTGGCAAAAAAAGTAGATCTCATACATTGTAACATATTCAAGAGTACAAAAACAACATTTCACGACTCAATTTAGTGATATAAAGATGGCCTCAACTGTACATGTGACATAATGTACAGTTTAAGCTCTTAAATTATTAACTTGCGACGACTGGCTCCTGCCAGCTCTTCACTTGTCACCTGGAAAATCTCTCTCCATTTAGGTCATTGAGGCTAGCATTTGTTGAGCTAGTTGCCATGACACCCATACCTACAAAAGCCAACAAGGATCAAATTAAGAACTCATCTTTTCCTGCTGGTAGACAGAGATCCTTAGCGGAATGAGAAAATGCGTTTCTCAGCTGGCAGATTTGGAATCATATGCAGATTGCAATGCGATTCAAGATCAGATCAAATCAAATTGTATTGGTCACATACACATGGTTAGCAGATGTTAATGCGAGTGTAGCGAAATGCTTGTACTTCTAGTTCCGACACTGCAGCAATATCTAACAGGTAATCTAACAGAGCGGCATAGACGGTATAAAATACAGTATATACATATGAGATGATGTCACGGTTGTTGAATGAACTGGACCAAGGTGCAGCGTGGTGAGCGGACATTTTCGTTGCGGGCCCCGGACTGGGCACCGTCGCTGGGGGCCCCGGACTGGGCACCATCGTTGCAGGCCCCGGACTTGGCATTGTCGCTGCGGGCCCCGGACTGGGCACCATCGCTGGGGGCTCCGGACTGGAGACCGTCGCTGGGGGCTCCGGACTGCGTGCCATGACTCCTCACTGGAGGCTTCGTGCAATGGATCATCACTGGAGGCTTCTTGCCATGGATCATCACTGGAGGCTTCGTGCCATGGATCATCACTGGAGGCTTCTTGCCATGGATCATCACTGGAGGCTTCGTGCCATGGATCATCACTGGAGGCTTCGTGCCATGGATCATCACTGGAGGCTTCTTGCCATGGATCATCACTGGAGGCTTCTTGCCATGGATCATCGCTGGAGGCTTCGTGCCATGGTTCATCGCTGGAGGCTTCGTGGCATGGATCATCACAGGAGGCTTCTTGCAATGGATCATCACTGGAGGATTCTTGCAATGGATCATCACTGGAGGCTTCATGCCATGGATCATCACTGGAGGTTTCTTGCCATAGATCATCACTGGAGGGAGGAGACGTATGGGCAGTCTGGTACGTAGAGCTGCCACGGGGCTGGGGAGACATACAGGAGGATTAGTTCTGGACGCAGGCACAGGACTCACCAGGCTGGAGAGACATACAGGAGGCCCTGTCCTTGGCAGAGGCACCGGATAAACTGGGCCGTGGAGGCGCACTGGAGGTCTCGAGCTTGGAGCCTGCACAACCCATCCTGGCTGGGTGGTTATCTTCACCCTGCAAATGCGGGGCGCTGGCACAGGACGCACAGGGCTGTGCAGACATACCGGAGACACAGTGCGCATAGCCGGCGCAGGATATACTGGGCCGAGGAGACGCACTGGAGGTCTGGAGAGCAGGACTGGCACAACCCGTCCTGGCTGGATGCTCACCCTAGCCCGGCAGATGCGGGGAGCTGGAATGTAGCACACCGGGCTAAGAACGCGTACTGGAGACACCGTACGCTCCACCGCATAACACGGTGCCTGATCAGTACAACGCTCGCCACAGTAAGCACGGGGAGTTGGCTCAGGTCTCCAACCTGACTCAGCCAAACTCCCCGTGTGCGAGGGAACACATCCCAAACATTCCAGCTCCCCGACAAACATTTTTGAGGGGGAGCTGGAATGTTTGGGGGGGGGCTGCCTCTCAGGCTTCCTTGCCAGCCGTGTTCCCTCGTAACGCTGCTGCTCTGCTTTCGCTGCCTCCAGTTCCTCCTGTGGACGGTGATACTCCCCAGCCTGCCTCCAGGGTCCCTTACCGTCCAGGATTTCCTCCCAAGTCCATGAATCCTGACCATGCTGCTCCTCCTTACCACGCTGCTTGGTCCGTTGGTGGTGGGAAGTTCTGTCACGGTTGTTGAATGAACTGGACCAAGGTGCAGCGTGGTGCTCCCCAGCCTGCCTCCAGGGTCCCTTACCGTCCAGGATTTCCTCCCAAGTCCATAAATCCTGAACACGCTGCTCCTCCTTACCACGCTGCTTGGTCCGTTGGTGGTGGAATGTTCTGTCACGGTTGTTGAATGAACTGGATCAAGGTGCAGCGTGGTGAGCGTACATTTTCTTTACAAAACAAACTGTAAAGCTAAAGGCTATGTGCCATAAACAAAGTTAACTTCCCACAAAGACAGGTGGGAAAAAGGGATACCTAAGTATGGTTCTCAATCAGAGACAACGACAGACAGCTGTCCCTGATTGAGAACCCTACCCGGCCAAAACATAGACATACAAATAATAGAACATAGAATACCCACCCCAACTCACACCCTGACCAAACCAAAATAGAGACATAAAAGGATCTCTAAGGTCAGGGCGTGACAGATGAGTAATGTAAACATTATTAAAGTGGCATTATTAAAGTGACTACTATTCCATTTATTAAAGTGGACAATGGCTTGAAGTCTGTATGAGGCAGCAACCTCTCTGTGTTAATGATGGCTGTTTAACAGTCTGATGGCCTTGAGATACAGTGGTTTGCGAAAGTATTCATGCCCCTGGGCATTTTTACTATTTTGTTGCCTTACAACCTGGAATTAAAATATATTTTTTGGGGGGGTTGTTTAATTTGATTTACACAACATGCCTACCAGTTTGAAGATGCAAAATATTTTTATTGTGAAACAAACAAGAAATAAGACAAAAAACAGAAAACTTGAGCATGCATATCTATTCACCCCCTCAAGGTCAATACTTTGTAGAGTCACCTTTTGCAGAAATTACAGCTGAAAGTCTCTTGGGGTATGTCTCTATAAGCTTGGCGCAGCTAGCCACTGGGATTTTTGCCCATTCTTCAAGGCAAGACTGCTCCAGCTCCTTCAAGTTGGATGGGTTCCGCTGGTGTACAGCAATCTTTAAGTCATACCACAGATTCTCAATTGGATTGAGTTCTGGGCTTTGACTAGGCCATTCCAAGACATTTCAATGTTTCCCCTTGAAACACTTGAGTGTTCCTTTAGCAGTATGCTTAGGGTCATTGTCCTGCTGGAAGGTGAACCTCCGTCCCAGTCTCAAATCTCTGGAAGACTGAAACAGGTTTCCCTCAAGAATTTCCCTGTATTTAGCGCCATCCATCATTCCTTCAATTCTGACCAGTTTCCCAGTCAGTGCAGATGAAAAACGGTATTCTCGGGGGGATGATAGGTGTTGGGATTGTGCCAGACATAGCGTTTTCCTTGATAGCCAAAAAGCTCAATTTTAGTCTCATCTGACCAGAGGACCTTCTTCCATATGTTTGGGGAGTCTCCCACATGCCTTTTGGCAAACAGCAAACGTGTTTGCTTAATTTTTTCTTTAAGCAATGGCTTTTATCTGGCCACTTTTCCGTAAAACCCAGCTCTGTGGAGTGTACGGCTTAAAGTGCTCCTATGGACAGATACTCCAATCTCCGCTGTGGAGCTTTTCAGCTCCTTCAGGGTTATCTTTGGTCTCTTTGTTGCCTCTCTGATTAATGCCCCACTCGCCTGGTTTGTGAGTTTTGGTGGGTGGCCCTCAATTAGCAGGTTTGTTGTGGTGTCATATTCTTTCAATTTTTAAATAATGGATTTAATGATGCTCCGTGGGATGTTCAAAGTTTTGGATATTTTTTATAACCCAACCCTGATCTGTACTTCTCCACAACTTTGTCCCTGACCTGTTTGGAGAGCTCCTTGGTCTTCATGATGCCCCTTGCTTAGTGGTGTTGCAGACTCTGGGGCCTTTCAGAACAGATGTATATATACTGCGATCATGTGACAGATCATGTGACACTTAGATTGCACACAGGTGGACTTCATTTAACTAATTATGTGACTTCTGAAGATAATTGGTTGCACCAGATCTTATTTAGGGGCTTCATAGCAAAGTGTTGAATACATATGCATGCACCATTTTTCCGTTTTTAATTTGTTTGAATTTTTGGTAAGTAGTTATTATTTTCAGGGTAAAATGTGTCTTCACCAATTTAAACTATTTGTGTATGTCCATTACATGAAATCCAAATAATAATCTAGTTAAATTGCAGTTTGTAATACAACAAAATTGGAAAAAAAGCCAAGGGGGATGAATACTTTTGCAATGCACTGTAGAAGCTGTTTTTCAGTCTTTCGGTCCCAACTTTGATGCCCCTGTACTGACCTCACCTTCTGGATGGTAGCGGGGTGAACAGGCAGTGGCTCGGGTGGTTGTTGTACCCGATGAACTTTTTGGCCTTCCTGTGACATCGTGTGCTGTAGATGTCCTGGAGGGCAGGTAGTTTGCCCCCTGTGATGCGTTGTGCAGCCCGCACCATCCTCTGGAGAGCCTTGCGGTTATTGGCGGTGCAGTTGCCGTACCAGGCGGCAGACCGACAGGATGCTCTCAATTGCGCATTGTAAAAGTTTGTGAGGGTTTTAGGAGACAGATCAATAAATGGATTCAAGATCAATAAATGCTGTTAACACATTACTTTGATTGATGTATTACAAATGATTTCCATATGATTTGATTGATTCACCATTCATTGTGCAGTAGACACATTTTTCCCTGAAAAAAGTCCAGTAGATGGCAATATTCATCTGACAGCAGCAGGTCAGTGCAATTCGCCATTGTAACCAGGAAAATGTTTCATTAATAAAACAGAAAAAAAACTAGAGACCGCTGCAATTAGAATAAGCGTCTGAGGTTAGATAACCATTTGCATTTGTGTCCAGCAGTCGACCACGTGTCAAATATGTTAATACAATAAGAAAATATCACAACAGAAAAAATTATCACTTGGTGCAGTGTTATAGGACACCTGCAGCTAAACAATCAGCTAGCTAGGTAGTGGGCAGTAAATAAAGTTTTTTTTGTTTGTTGCCACATTCATGTACTTTGATTTCACGTAAATAGTGTACGTTTCACAAGACACTTGTTACTGCGATAGGTTACCTATCATCTCGTCTGGTAGTGTCTGTCTTAACGGCATCAAATCGATATATAAAGAAGCTCGTTAGCTACACTAGCCAGCTAAGTTAGCTAGCTAGCAAGGCTAATTGAGGCTATTTTTCTGTGCCCCCGTATCCTTGTCTACAACAACTCCATTCATAATAAATAACAGCCTACCTGTTGGTTGATACTTGGAGCCTACTCTTTCTCATTTAGTCATTTTAATTCCATTATTGTAATTACATTTTGCATTGATTAGAACCGGTGTGTTTTTTACATGCGGCACACTCATAAAAACTGTTGTTTTACTCAAATGTACAGTGTAAGTCATGGTCTATCCCTGCATGTAGCAATGTCACAGACAAAGCCGTTCCCATCGACTAACCGTGCAAAATCCATACCCCTAATACAATATAAATCAACCTAAGCACCCGTAGAAGAGGTGTATAAGAGTCTTCCTATAAATAAAGGGGCCAATGTGTGACATCAGGGTCAACATTTCTAAATGGTTTGATGTACATTTAAATATGATTTTCTTGCAGCTTCATGTGAAGTTACAGGAATAAAAGTCTACGTAAGCACAATGAGACCGTATCTCCACCTAGCAACAACAAAACATCTACATTTCATTCAAAATGTCACAAGAAATATGGACACCACACGTTTCTTTGTCATACCTAGTTGCCAGGTATTTTTGTGCTTTAGTCAATTTATAGCCATGTCAAACAATTCTGAAGAATAAAAAAGATAAACAACAGCAGTTCTATATTGTTTTATAGTTGATATAATAATATATCACAATGGGTTCTTTCAAAAAAATCCTTGACAATAATAATAACCAATAATGAAATCAATATAATTAGTAAACTCTTCAAGCATTGTGTGTGTGAGTCTGAAAACTAGCTCTCAAATTCTTGCTTCCTCTGTCCTTGTTTCCTCCACTCCTTGCATCTCCTTGAAAGTGCATTGTAGCCTGAGGGAAGGAACCTTCACTCCTCCCAGGGGCGAAAATCTGAGATCAACCTTGGAGGGGACAATTACATTACATTTTCTCAAGAGCAATTCCTGAGGGGGACACCAAAAGTAGTGCTGTAACACATAACATATGTTGTTAAATGTATATTGAGGAACCATAATTCCTACAACTGGATAATTGATAGGTACAGTAGTTAACTGAAGGGTTTTCCCAACTTGTTCAAATGTTTAAATCATTATAATTCTACTACTAATAATAGTTATAGCAGTGCTCCTTACCAGTCCAGTATGTATGCAGGTATTCGTACTTACAACCAGCAATATCAAGAAAGGTCAGTAGGTGACAATGGTACTGTACACTGTATGGGTGTAGTTTTCATAAATACAATGAACATGGTGTGATCACATCTAAAAGAATCTCCATTGAGAACCATCACAAAGTTGGTCTCCGTATTGAATTAACCTTTTAATTGGACTTTTTCTGATACATTTATATAGTCATTAAATATGTCCACCTGGCCTGAGTCTACAATATCTTTGCAAGAACAAAAAGCTTAAAATAAGTAGTTCTAAAAGCAAAATAACTACTTCAATGAAAAACCCAAATAAATCAAACAAAATATCCTTCAGTGTCTCAACTCAGCCAGTGTCTCAACTCAGCCAGTGTCTCAACTCAGCCAGTGTCTCAACTCAGCCAGTGTCTCAACTCAGCCAGTGTCTCAACTCAGCCAGTGTCTCAACTCAGCCAGTGTCTCAACTCAGCCAGTGTCTCAACTCAGCCAGTGTCTCAACTCAGTCAGTGTCTCAACTCAGTCAGTGTCTCAACTCAGTCAGTGTCTCAACTCTTCAAACAGCAGCTATGGACAAGTATGTCGCACAAAGTAGGCCATTTTAAATAAAATAACATGAAATAAATCATTTGTAAGTGTCCTGAAAACTACTAAACAAAAGAACAAATATCAATTACACCAGGGGTTCTCAAACAGGGGTCCATGGACTAATTGCAAGGGGTCCGTGAAATAAAAAAGTGTAATGAATGTAGTCAGTACCACAAGGTTTCCAGTAAGTTTACATATAATATAGAGGGGGTGGAGGTCCCTGAGGACTGCTCAAAACCTTGCCTGCCTTGCCTCAAAATATGCAGGGGTTCCAGTACCCCAAAAAGGTTGAGAACCACTGCTATACACACTACTGAACAAAAGAACCGAGCATATGTTTGCGGGTTTCCTCAACAACACATCAGTTGGCACTTTCGCAATGCCCTCGCCTGTTGTCTCCGACACCCTGTATAGCCCAATAAACTCCTTGTGAGGGACATGGTCATGGTCAACATAACGCAGACAGACACTCTCCTGTTCAGCACCAGAGACATCTTGAGTACCATCAACAATTAATGAAAATTGTACAATCGGAAGAGACCTAATCTCAGCTGCAATGCCTCGAATGACTATTGGCCATGATGTTCAGAATTTCATTCTGTGCTTTGGGGCCTGTGTACATTGTGGTACGCTCTGTTAACCACTTCAGTAAAATGGGATCATCCTCTTCTGCCCTAAGTTTCAAAATCTGGTATAAATTCCCACTGTCATCCGTGTGGCCTCTAAAGGCTTGTCCCTGTCTTACTACATGCCGCACCGAACTAACAATTTTCATCAAGCAATGCCTTGCGTCATCCAGCTGTTTAACCCACGCGCTGGACATAACTGGACACTGATTGGATTTAGCTGGTGTGCTGTTACAATTACAAAGTGGCGGTGGGTTTGGCAATTTTGATGTGCTGTGAATTTTTCAATGCCTTTTCTCCAGTTCCTAAATCCTGCACTAATGAAGGCAGCATCAGCTCTTTGGCCAAAAGATGGCTGGCTTGAAAACCCTTGGCTACAGTGAAAACACAACACTCCTTTTATTGATGGATTATAATGTAGCCAGGGGAAATCGCGAAACCATCTCTCTTGAAACGTCAACACTCTGTTGGCAAGAGTTTGCGGTTCTATAAATTGTGGGTGTGGCTGATATGGTTTTGTGCCATCACTGTGGTAACTGGACAATGCTGTGCCACTGTCCCCTATACTGGTGCTGCTGGCAACAAGGGTGACACTTGGTCCTGCCGTGGCTGTGACACTGTCCTCTGAAGTCTCTCTTCCTGGCTCTTTCCCTTTCACCCCCCTAACTGACTCAGCCGGTCTCCTAGAAAATAAATAAGGTGTTTGCCGTACTCCTAACTACCGGTACCCAAAACTACACAATTAATCACAACAGCAATACCATTGCCGTAAACAAATCTTAGTTTAGTCACCAGTTTAAGTTGAGAGTGGGGGTATCCATGGCATTTTCCAATTATGTCCCTATTTTACAAGTCAAAAAAATTGAGAACCTTTCATAATGTTGCCAAACAAAGACTCAACAAACTTACCTGAGACTCCCTGTCTCTGCCAGTCTGTCCCTGCATATCTGTCCCCAGCTCTGCTGTCTGTGTGCCATCTGTTGCCTGCTCTGCCTAATGACATCATTGTGAAACATTTCCATTAGCATTTCACTTCTTTCTTATGAACATTTTATCAACTAGTCTTTGAGATATTAGGATACTAGAGTTCTTACTATGCGTTTTGGTGTACTGACAAATACTCTGATGTCCGTCTTCTTACTTTTTTCTGCCATTTTTCTACCTGGCTGGCTGGCTGGCCTAGCTGCACACACACACATTTACACAACACATGCTGCAACCTTTTGTAATTTAAATAGTTTGTTTCATATTGGCTGGCTTCCAACAATAGCTGAATTTGTAAAGCTAGCGAGCACCAATTCCGTTTCTGTGTGTTTGCTATAATCTTTGCTACCTGGTTAAATAAAGATGAAATAAAATAAAATAAAAAAAGTTCACTAGCGACAATTTATCTTTTGCAACGAGACCATTATATATATTTAAGACAATGGTAGAAGAGAGTGTAGTTCTGTTCTGTTCAGTTTGGACTTCAGTTTATCGCTAACCTTATCACAGGGACTTTGAAGCACTACAGCTGCATGCTGATCTTGGAATAAACTGACGATAGCAAAGATTCCATCTTTGACGACGCCACATAAATGGAATAGGTACTAGCTAGCTTGATAGTTAATGTTTGCTTTAGTTTGCGCGCTAGCTCTGCAAATTCAACTAGTGTGTGAACCCTGCCAACATAAAAATAAATAAATAACATTGCTATGGACCTGCTATGGATTGACTGGATTAACCTCACGTCAGTTACGTACATGTCCCTTTCGGACAGTAGATACGAACCCTTTATTACCTTGCCAGCTAAAGAACTGGCAGTGGATCAAACCATTGTGAGGCAAAGGGCGGGGGGGGTCGCAATCTTTTGAAATTTAAATGCGCTATTAAGTGTCTATAATCAGCACAAGTGCTTTCATTGCGTATTATTAAAATTATTGAAATTACATAGTTATGTTTACAGTGATATATTGGGGGGGACAAATCATATTTTTCCCAAGATGGGGGGGTCGTGTCCCCCCCGTCCCCCCTGGGATTTCCGCCTATGACTCCTCCACCCCAATGTGCTTTGAGAGGGAGGGGAGGAATGTGGGAAACAAGGGCATAATCTCAATTGCATTTCCTTGATTCCTCACGTCCTCCCCCCTCGCCTCCTTCTCAAAACCTATCGGATAAGAAGGTGAGAGGGGAAGGAGACGAGAGGATGCGACGAATCAAGGAAATGCTATTGAGATTCTCTCAAGGACAGAGGAAGCAAGTATTTGTCTAGAGCTCACCCCCTTACCCAGAAGAACAGTCATTGGTCTATTATAATCAGGTCACATTGCGTGACGTCATGATGTGGGCCAAAAGTTCCATCACATCTGAAGAGGCTGAAACAAAACACTTAGCAGATTTAACTTCTTTAGGAAAACAGCCCTAATGTTGGAAACAAACATCATTATGTTGTCATCCAGAGTCACATTTAGATATATCACACAATATTTTACATACAGCAGGTTTTTAAAGGACCAAAGAGTTTGGTCTGCTTTGTGTTTACATTTTTGCCATGGAAAAAACATTGCGATACATATATCATCCCGGCCCTATCTCATATTGTGTGGAAATATAATTTAAAAAACAGGAAATCAAGTTTTTAACAGCACTGACCCTTTAACATTTTAAACAGTGCCAGACTGACTAATTGACTGTGCTACCATAATACCCATGGCCTGTCCAGAAACAACCCCTAGCCCCTACTGCCCAGAGTCTAGACACTTGTAGAGATCTGTGAGGGATTGATGGGTGGTGACATGGTGAGAGCTCCACCTTCCCCACCAAAAGGCTTGGTGGAAGTTTGGTGTTATTGTTTACACCTGTCCAATCCTCTCAGACCTCCACAAGTGTCTAGGGGTAGGGGCTAGGGGCTAGGGGCTAGGGGTTGCTTCTGGACAGGACCCCACAACCCTCGAGGCGTTGGTTGGATGTTTCATTCCATTTCTATACACACATGAATTTGCACAGGTGTAAACTGGACACACCCACAGCACCTCATCAGGCTGATCAGACAGGTCTGAGTTGCTGGAGACCTGCCTAATAGTGAAAGGATATATTTACATGTCTACTATTCACACCCTTGCTTTATTCCAGCTAGTTAGATGTGCAACCACTGACTAACTATAGCTAGGGCTATAGGTGTTAAGGTGTTGTTTTTGGTTTTATATGCAAAAATGAAAAACAACCCACTTTTTATTTATCTATTTCTATTCAAAAACGAACAAGCCATTTTCAGGTTTCTGGTTGGTCCATTTTAACTCTGAAAACAAACAGTCAAAACATACACAGACTGTAATCTTACCTCAGGAAGCTTGACATAATGTTGTCCACAACATAGGCTAATTATCTTGACTGCTGTGACAACATAGACAGCAAAATGTTTTGTCAATTGTCCAGATCAACATGAATTCCCTTACTTTGGCTGTTGTTCTGTCACGTGCAGTATCACACCAGCTCTTCATCAATTGACTGTCATTCAAAAAGTAATTTCCTGAATCAGCTGATGTTGTGTGATAATTTCCCCACTTAACTAAACAGTTAAACATCAAATGCGTATCAAACAACTATAATGCATCATTGTTGAAGAACTCTGTTAATGACAGCATACATTTTGTTTGAATTGTCTTGTTAAAGTTACTCTTTCAGTTAGAAGCATTCGATTTTGCAATCCATACATTATTTTGGATGTGTGCCCATGAAAACTGTTTTCACACCGTAACATAGGGAGATACAAAATGTTATGATGTTACAGTACGCTTCCGAGGTCTCCATTCAAAAAAGAGTCCGACAGCAATATCCAATATTCACTATTCAGTATCCAATATCCAATATCCATATCATCAACACAATCCCGTCTTCCACTCTCCTGGCTTACTTGGATACTAGCAGGGGCACAACTTTCACTGGGGACAGGGGGGGACATGCCCCCCCCCACACACATTCTGAAATAGCATTTTTGTCCCCCCCAGTTGTATCATTGGAATGTGATACAAAACGAGGCAACAGTGTGCTTTAGGACCATTCGAACGCCTCTGAGCAGTCTGGTAGTCTGTTTGGAGTGTTTATCCGATGGATAAACACTGGATTAAAAAACAAAAAGTCCCCCCCCCCACTTCTAAAACCAATGTTGCGCCCCTGGATACTAGTATGTCAGTAGCTTCGTACAGGGATAGTTATGAAGGCTAAAACTGACCAATATGATATCCCCTCAGGCCCATTTTGACCAGACTGTGTTTCTCATCTTTTCTTTCATTATGGTTGATGTTCATTTTGACCTCTTGGGTCAGCAAAATAACATGTTTCTGTGTTTCAGAAATTCTAGCTGACTTTTTAATCAACTTGAAGTGGTAAAGAAATCTATACTTCATCCCAGGTCAAGTAGCAACCGCCTACTTTGCAGTCCAAGGATATATTGGTGATGTTGAGGCCTGCAGTTTCTTCCTCCTAAAGCCACTATTGAAGATGTGTTATTGTTAAATCAATAGTAAATTTAGCCTCCTACAAGCACAAAGTTAACGACCATTTTAGTGTCTGAGTCGGTGGGAGAAGTCAGATTGATGAAACGTGTCTGGGGAGATGTTCTGCTCATAGAATGAGGTCGAGGAACATTTCCTTCCCCCTTTCCAAAGAAAGGGGTAACACATTTGTTGATTGTTTTCCTTTGGTTTAAAGGTAGTAATACATTTTATGGGGGGTTAGGAAATGAAGCAGTTTCAGGAAAGGGCAGGGAACACAGGTTGCAAACTGTGACATAGATCAACCACTAGCCTATGGTCTATTTAGATCTGTGGTGATAGAGTTATCTAGTCACTGGTGTCACCACGGCAGAATATTTGGCTAAATACTGCCCCCTATTGGATTGACCAACACATTTCAGCTTTCACATGCTAAGCAGAGAGGTGGTAATGAACAACCAAACCTTTTTATTCAAGCAAGTGTCAAAACACTTCAATGTATTATACTGAATAAGACTCTTGTGAGTTTAGAGTATTGACATTTATTTTGGCAGCAGAGTGAGCACAATTCAGGGCCACTAAGCCAGCACATATAATTCTAAAGTGCTTTTAAATTTGACCCTTTCTCTCCAGTGTGGTAGTGTGTGTGTGCTTGCTCCGGGGAGCGATTCGCTAATGTCTACATTTCCTGATCCAAAGCCACAAGCATGTCACACAAGACCACAGTGCACTCTGGGGGTTTACAGTATTATAGTACAGAAAGTTTTCCATTAGGCACGGAGAGAAACAGTCTGCATATAAACACAGCAAAAACTTACTGGCCAGTCTAGTTCCTCAAGTACATAACCTCATAACCCAGACAGAGATGGAGAAATTAAAACTGAACTTACAGATAAAATATTCCAGCTATTTGACAATTACAACTATCATTATCAATAATTACAATTTTTATAGTATTTTTCTTTTTTTGAAGGGATGAAGATAAAAGGCATGAAGCTGACGTCTCATTAAAGGCTTTATATCCATCAACCCTGGGTGACTGTACTGTACCTGACACAATGTTCTCTAAACAAAGACAGAGGTTAACATCCACTGGGACAAGAACATCACATTCTCTCCTCACCCCTTCCTGTGCACGTGAGTGTGTGTGTTGTGTAACTGCCAATATGTCTTACTTGAATAAAAATAATGTGTGTGTGTGTGTGTATGTGTGTGTGGGTGGACTGTCATTTCCCAGCTGGTTCTCTTCCCCTCTCTCGTGGTAACATCCAGAATAAGAAGCTTTGGGTTTTTCACAATGCAGGGGTACAGAGTCATAAAACCATTGACCTGTGATGTCAGAACGGTTGCATGTGAGATCCATGTGTCTATGAGGGCCAAAGCCCATCTTTAAACCTTCCCTCTCTCCTCCTGACAGGTAGTGTGTGTCTGATGTTTAGGATCACTCCATCCTCTCTCTATCAATCATCTCTGTAGCACTCTGAAGCAATGCCAGAAGAATGTAGGATCTGATGGCTGTGGATGGACGGCAAACACAGGTGTGTGTGTGCGTGCGTGAATGTGATATGCGTAAACTGCAAACTTCTCTCTACCTTGCAAGCATACTGTATCCATCTCACAGAAATACGCATCAGTCTCACATGTGAGTGTGCAAACACACAGGCAAAAAGACACACCAGTGGAATTTCAAATGCTTCCCCTATCCAGAGATTGACCTTCCGTCAAGAGAATTTAGTACAATCTTAATTTTGCAGGAGAGGACTCACACACCATCTTATATCGTCACTCCACATTTCATTACATCAGACTGACATCCAAATGGACTCTGCTTTGCTTTCCACACTTGAGTCCATGTTACGCTGTTGTGATTGACAGGCATACTCTACTTGGAAAAAGAGAGGTCTACAGTCGGAAAGAGTGATTATAAGTATGTTTAAAGCCAAGAGACTGCATCCAGCCAAGAAAATAACCAGTTAAACGATTGGGAATCGTAAAGAGATATATTACCCTCTGACAGGGCAGTTTAGCCAAAATAATAACAATAAATAAGGGACATTTCATATGCATCAGTTATATTAGTATGGGAGAATGAAGCACTAGCCATGCATGTGTGAAACTCCAGAGTCCAGAAGTGGGAACTCTCCAAAGACAAGAAACAGAGAGAGACAAACTACACATATAACTGTTTCCTAAGCGGTAAAAAGCCTTTAGAATCTCTAACCATTATATCAAATTATCAATATTACAGTATTAGACTAGTAAAACCTACAAAGCAAACCTCTTGTGCAAGGTGACTCATCACAATGGCAGCCAGCTTGTTAAGTCCTATGAATTGTGATTTTCTCTCGTACAGTTTCAAAGGTAGGAGAAGGTTCACAACGTTCACCATAGACATTTCCTGGAATGTGTCCCAATAGCTCCATTTCCTAATAACTTTTGCTTCATGCACACTAGTTTGAAAGAATTGGAGAAGTGATAGCAATATGGTGGAGAAGAGTAGACCTTTCTGGTACTTTCACCTATTGGTGGCCATGAAGGGAGGGTGACAAGGATAACCAACCTAAATATTGAACTCTTTCTGACAGTAGTTCAAACAAATGCCCCAGAAAATCGAAGGGAAGTGGAAAGTAGAAAAGGGGTAATTGAAATTGGTCATGTCATTAAATACAAACAGCCGTCACAGGTGCAAACTCAATGTTCGGTGTTACATGTTTTTTAACTTCATTGCGCATTACTTTTTCCTCTGGTGCCATACAGGATACAATAAAAGGAGGATAGAAGGATACAATAAAACGTAATATCTGTGAAAACTGACTCACCCCCAAGATTCCATAAAACCCTGCTTCTCTGAGGGCCGCTGAATCCTAACTTGATGTCAGCTAACTTGAGTGAATGTGCATGGAGTATTAGAGATTCAACCTAAGACTACCCGTGATCAGAATAATAAACCACATTAATAGGCATTAACAGCTCCCCTACATATCAGCATATGACTTCATAAGGGTCACGAGGGTTCAGCTAATTCCTTTTGCTTTGTTTTCCCATCAGAGCTGACTCAGTAGTCCACAGCGTATAAAGCAGCACTGCGATTTGCTTTGAGCCTTTGATCTCTGTGGTAATGGTTCGCTGTCTGAAACGTAACTCGGACTCATGTCACTAATATAAGTGTTTGACAATCAGCAGAAAACCTCATTAAGATATGTTCTTGGCCTCCGATTTAACAAGTCCTGATGTAAAATATATTTTCCTAGACTTATGACAGAAACTAGGCCTAAATAATTGTACACCGACTTATTTGAAGTTAATAGCCTTCATGATTCAAACAATTTCCTATGAACAAATCATACAGTATGAAAGTTTGCTAATCTGCATGACTGCAGCAAGTGTATACTAAATAAGCAATAATTATTGTAAAGTTGGGAGGGCCATGTTTTTCCCTTTGTTGTGTTGCTTCTGAAAATTCGAGATCCTGGAACAAAGGCTGTTGTTGGGAACCGAAGGTGTTTTTGTGTCCTAGAACTTCTGTTCTTGTAACCAAAGGTGTTGTTTTGTTCTAGAACTGT
This sequence comes from Salvelinus fontinalis, assembly GCF_029448725.1. Classification (NCBI taxonomy): domain Eukaryota; kingdom Metazoa; phylum Chordata; class Actinopteri; order Salmoniformes; family Salmonidae; genus Salvelinus; species Salvelinus fontinalis. The sequence goes on along the minus strand of NC_074683.1, from coordinate 43,005,395 downwards.
ATCTGGAACCAAGTGTGCTGCTCCAAACAGATGCACTGCTGCAGGTGTTCCCAAAATGTGGGCCCCCCCCCTTGCATCATCAGTTTTTCTTGTTATGTTAGTCATTGCATACCTTAGAGAGCTATTTATAACTTGTAAGAAATATCCAGATCAACGAGCCCATGTTAGCTAACATTCTTTTCATTTGTTTTTTTAGCACATAGTTTTGTTGTAATTTTTGTGTCGCTCAAATGTCACATGAATATACATTAAACATGGCAAAATGCATAACATTGCAAGAAAATGTGCTTGAAAACTTCAAAATGTTCTTTGCATCCCACAACAAAATGTGTAGAATTGCAGGAAATAAACTTTTAACCTGCTCAATTCTCTCCACCAGTAAGAGAGGTGTGAACAGTTTGTGTCATGAACAGTACTTGTGCCCATAGACATAGGGTGGGGTGGGGCCGGGGGGTGGGGGGAGCGGGATGTTCTCCAATGCTGGAAGGGGGGCCCAAGTTAACATTTTTGGGAACCCCTGCTCTACTGGACAACCGTTCCAACATGTCTGGCACATTTCTTAGCTCTCCATAGAAGCAGAAAGAGAGAGAGAAAAAAGTAATGAACTCTCCTGCTGAGAAAGAGGTAACTGAGCCATTTTCTAACAGAGGAGAGGTGAAGAGAATGGGTGGTGATGATAGTTTTTTTCCATTTAGTGAGGAGTTGATCAGAAAACTGCCAGAGGGAACCTGGGTGATGCTCATGAAACCAGTTTTACCATGGCAGTAGCAAATTGAGTTAGAAAACCATGATGTATATTCAACAGGCCATCAGGACATCAGACTGCTAAACAGCAATCACTAACCGAGAGAGGCTGCTGCCTACATTGAAACCCAATTACTGCCACTTAAATAAATGGATCACTGGTCACGTTATACAATGCACTCTAAATAATGCCACTTTAATAATGTTTACATATCTTACATTACTCATATCACATGCATATCACATGTATACCGCCTATGCCGCTTGGCCATCGCATACATAGTTTATGGCACAGTGTCTTATTTTAAATCAATTCTACATTTCCATCTGAATTTTAAAAATGTTCTCCTTAAATTCTCATTAACGAAATGCATCCGAATTAAATTGTCAGATAATTTTAGAACATTTTACTTTAGAAAAACCTAACTTATTTGAATAAAACACAAAATATGTTGCTATAGTTTGTCTATAAATAATAAAAATGGTATACTAGTTGAAGTTTTTCAGATGATGCATCATCTGGAAGAATATTCCTTAGTTCCTTTAATTTCTTCACTTATGTGCCTTCAGAATGAGGAACTTATTGTGAAACACCCTCTTTACTACACTTGACCTTCTCATTACCAAAATGACGAAAAAGCTAGAATTGGGAAAGACTTAGAGAACCGTTATTTTACCAACATTGAGGCATGAATGGTCTTTAGTGATTTGCTGGCTGACACATTATGGCTGTCATCTATTACTTGCAGATGGAGCTAAGGCCTCATTAACGAAACACACATTTCTCATTATTTTTAAGTCCGTTTTGGTAATGAGAAGCTTAATTTCGGCAATAATACTAAGCTAATACTAATGTATAGTCAATGGGTGTGCTGTGCTGGTATCTTTAAATATTTACTAGCACTGCTTACACCTATTGTATAGATTTAGTAAAACATCAGTTATTTTATAAATTAGGGATTGTCAAGAAATATGGGCGTATAAAACCCATTTAATTTACTTAAAGCCACAATCTGGGGTTTGTGTTTCAGCAAGCAGCAACCACTGCACCTAAAGGAGGATATCCCCCATTTTTTAAATGTGTACCTGTTTTAGAATATAACAATATTGTCGTTTGATATCCCAATAAAGTTTTTGGTCCATATCCCACATATTTAGATATTATATAGGAATATCATGTTATGCCATTTGCCCATAGGATCCCATTCAATTTAGAAACCATCTAAAATACCTTAGAACCACACATATCCATGTCCTAACACAAAAAAGGTTAATACATAATTACAGTACTTATACTTATGCTAAAATAGTATTTTACTATTTTAATAAATTGCATTAAGATCAAATAAAGAAACGTTATCAACACTTGAAACGTGAATTGTCATAACACCATAAGCATGCATAAAAATGTGTTTACTTGTAACAGAAATGATAAATCACAAAATAGATTAGAAAACAATTATTTACATTGTTAAACGTGGCTCTTTAAACTGAGTGTGTCTAGCTAGCTAGCTAGAGTGGGCAATGGACATACGTGCTGACGTATCATAACTCAGGCTACGCTTTCTGCGGTGATTCGTCAACAACAACGGTACCGCTTCAGAAATAGAACAGATTTATATTTTCTCCACCTCGCTTGAGTGGCCTTCACTGGCACATTGAATATGAATGAGCCACCCTGCCCACCACAAGCTGTCTGTTAGTGCCTTTATGCAAGTCATTTGGGATTAACCAATGACACAGTTTGATGATTTATTGGGCTACTAAATCTCTAATAGAGCTCAGTAGTTTTTTAATGACAAACTATGCAACACTAATTATCATTACCGTAATACACCGACATTTAGGAAATATTAGGAAAAATTAAATGTATTGTCACGTTCCTGACCTGTTTTCTGTTATTTTTGTATGTGTTTAGTTGGTCAGGGCGTGAGTTGGGGTAGGCATTCTATGTTTTGTGTTTGTATGTTTAGGTCAGGTGTAATTAGCCTTATATGGTTCTCAATCAGGGACAGGTGTTTGACGTTTCCTCTGATTGAGAACCATATAAAGGTAGGCTGTTCACACTGTTTATTTGTGGGTGATTGTCTTCTGTGTCTGTGTATGTTGCACCACACGGGACTGTTTCGGTTTGTTCGTTCGTTTGATGTAGTCTGTTCCTGTTCGTGAGTTCTTCGTATATTTATGTAAGTTCCATGTTCAGGTCTGTCTACGTCGTTTTGTTATTTTGTAGTTTGTTGAAGTGTTTTCGGTTTTTCGTCTTTACTTTAATAAACTTCGTTATGTCAAAATTCCACGCTGCGCTTTGGTCCAATCCCTACTCCTCCTCTTCGTCTGAAGAGGAGAAGGACAACCGTTACATGTATACTTAAGTAATTTGAGATTAACCTGATAGGGTGCCTTTTGATCTTTATCCAAATATGTGTACATATTACAGTTGTGGCCAAAAGTTTTGAGAATGACACAAATATTAATTTCCACAAAGTTTGCTGCTTCAGTGTCTTTAGATATTTTTGTCAGATGTTACTATGGAATACTGAATTATAATTACAAGCATTTCATAAATGTCAAAGGCTTTTATTGACAATTACATGAAGTTGATGCAAAGAGTCAATGTTTGCAGTGTTGACCCTTCTTTTTCAAGACCTCTGCAGTCCGCCCTGGCATGCTGTCAATTAACTTCTGGGCCACATCCTGACTGATGGCAGCCCATTCTTGCATAATCAATGCTTGGCGTTTGTCAGAATTGGTGGGTTTTTGTTTGTCCACCCGCCTCTTGACCACAAGTTCCCAATGGGATTAAGGTCTGGGGAGTTTCCTGGCCATGGACCCAAAATATTGATGTTTTGTTCCCCGTTCCACTTAGTTATCACTTTTGCCTTATGGCAAGGTGCTCCATCATGCTGGAAATACATTGTTCGTCACCAAACTGTTCCTGGATGGTTGGGAGAAGTTGCTCTCGGAGGATGTGTTCCATTCTTTATTCATGGCTGTGTTCTTAGGCAAAATTGTGAGTGAGCCCACTCCCTTGGCTGAGAAGCAACCCCACACATGAATGGTCTCAGGATGCTTTACTGTTGGCATGACACAGGACTGATGGTAGCGCTCACCTTGTCTTCTCCAGACAAGTTTTTTTCCAGATGCCCCAAACAATCGGAAAGGGGATTCATCAGAGAAAATTACTTTACCCCAGTTCTCAGCAGTCTAATCCCTGTACCCTTTGCAGAATATCAGTCTGTCCCTGATGTTTTTCCTGGAGAGAAGTGGCTTCTTTGCTGCCCTTCTTGACACCAGGCCATCCTCCAAAAGTCTTTGCCTCACTGTGTGTGCAGATGCACTCACACCTGCCTGCTGCCATTCCTGAGCAAGCTCTGTACTGGTGGTGCCCCGATCCCGCAGCTGAATCAACTTTAGGAGACGGTACTGGCGCTTGCTGGACTTTCTTGGGTGCCCTGAAGCCTTCTTCACAACAATTGAACCGCTCTCCTTGAAGTTCTTGATGATCCGATAAATGGTTGATTTAGGTGCAATCTTACTGGCAGCAATATCCTTGCCTGTGAAGCCCTTTTTGTGCAAAGCAATGATTACGGCACGTGTTTCCTTGCAGGTAACCATGATTAACAGAGGAAGAACAATGATTCCTAGCACCACCCTCCTTTTGAAGCTTCCAGTCTGTTATTCGAACTCAATCAGCATGACAGAGTGATCTCCAGCCTTGTCCTCGTCGACACTCACACCTGTGTTAACGAGAGAATCACTGACATGATGTCAGCTGGTCCTTTTGTGGCAGGGCTGAAATGCAGTGGAAATGTTTTTTAGGGATTCAGTTCATTTGCATGGCAAAGAGGGACTTTACAATTCATTGCAATTCATCTGATCACTCTTCATAACATTCTGGAGTATATGCAAATTGCCATCATTCAAACTGAGGTAGCAGACTTAAATTAATATTTGTGTAATTCTCAAGACTTTTGGCCACGACTGTACTTGTATACACAAGTAATTTACAAAAAACAAGGTTCAGAAAAGGTTGTATGTTGTGGTAATGAGAAATTACAAAAACATTTGAATAATTTACTTTAAAATATATTTGTTTTGAGTGTTATTTTTAACTGAGGCCTTTTCATTAAATGAGCGATGTTAAAAAAATATTATAAATTGATTTGTTTGTAACCTTTTGGGACTTTGAAAACTTTTGCGGTAATGAGAATTTTTGCATTGGTAGTTGTGGAAATTGCATAATATCTTATCAATAAACATAATTAGGAAATATATCAATACAGATCTTAGGAATTATGGTGAAAAATGTGTTGCTTTTTTTCTCACAATGTTTTCTGTCTAGTGCCAGTTTCTTGAGAATCACCCACTACCCAGTCACCCTCACTAGGAAGTGACCACCGTAGGGCATAACCTTAATGACCATGGCAACTAGCCACCTAACCTGAGTAGGAGGGAACCTTAATCTGAACCTAGGCCACAACAGGTGGATATTATCAGGCTATTGGGAGTGAATGGGTAGACACAGGTTGGACAAGTCAGGCACTTTCTCAGACATTTATTCATGATTTATTAAACATGTACTAATCCTCTCTATGGTTTATTAGCTTAATGGTTACATAACATGGCTCAGAATGTCAGGGAATAAATGTGCATTCATAGACTAAGGTCATGTTTATATTAATCAAGCTTTAAAATGGCATCTGGGTTTGAGGGGATATTTAATAAGAGGGCAAGCGAGCGGTGAAAGTGTGTGTGAGTGTATCACCATGTAAAATATAGGAGTTATTTAATGGGTGGGTGGTGAAAGGGTGTGTGTACACACTTGTGAACATGTTTTCATTCCAAAGTGTTCATTATTTTTTATCCCGGTGCAGCCGGTGACCTTCCGTGTAGACGGGGCAGACAGGCGAGACGTGGGTAGCTCTCCATTTTTAAGAAAATTAACCAAGGAGCCAATGGGCACGTGGTGTTGCTAGTCTGTCTGCAAGGGGAAAGCCCTCAACTGGGCACTTACAATTAGGTGTGTGTTGTGTATGCGCAAATTAGTCTGCATTTGTCTAAGAGATTAAGCCTCTGTCCATACGTGTGTAAGCATGAGTGCATATATGTGAGTGTGTCCAGATGAGCACTTAGGCCTAGCTTAAGTGCTGTGTGTGCATGCAGACATCATTAGGCATAGGGAACAGAGAAGTGCACGTAGTGGGCTAGCAGGATGGACGGGGCAAGAGAGCATGATCTAGTCCAAAGGAAACAAAAATCAAGTCAGTAGAAAATATCAGCCAAAATAAAGCCATAATAAAACCCTGTAAAAGTGTTCAGCTCAAAACCTCAAAATATGTCTGCTTACAACGTAGGCATGTGTGTGTGTGTGTGCGTGCGTGCGTGCGTGCGTGCGTGCATGTGTGCGTGCGTGCGTATGTGCGTGCGTATGTAGACCTCAGCTGTGTGTGTCCTCCAAGACCATACCTGTGTGGCTGTGAGTCGTAGGTTGGAAGTACTTGCTGTAAGAATGGGACCTCATAAAAGGCCTCTGTGTTACTTTATCATTCCTTCCATCCCAGTAAACGAGTGGAGGGATGAATGCCAAAAAGGAAAGGGAGTACAGATTGGGCTTCTGCTATCCGAGATCCTTGGGACGTCCCTACCCTAAACCATAACCCTAACCCTAACTTTAAGCATAACCCTAACCTTAACCATAACCCTTACCTAACCCTAACCTTAACCCGTACCTAACCTTAACCATAACCCTTATCTAACCCTAAACCTTTTACATTTCAATGGGTGATGTCAGAGTTGGGACGTTCCAAAGATTCCATTTAGATTTTTCTGTCCAGAGAGCTCCATCTGTCTTAGTAATTGATACGGAGAGGATCACAACTCAGATAGGCAGACAGCTCTTGCACACACACACACACACACACACACACACACACACACACACACACACACACACACACACACACACACACACACACACACACACACACACACACACACACACACACACACACACACACACACACACATGCTCTCGCACACGCGTGCGCACACACACACGCACACACACATGCGCACACACACACACACGTACACTCGCACACACGCTCTCGCACACGCGCGCGCACACACACACGTACACACACATGCGCACACACACGCACACACACACGCACACACGCATGCACACACGCACACACACACACACACGCATGCACAATCACCTTTCCTATAACCTATAATCCACCTTTCCTATAAGCCATTCTGTTTGTTTCTCTTGTTAAGAAAGACGGGCTGTTTTGATGACAACATCCAGCTGTTGCCTAAATCCTCACTCCCCCATTCTTGTGTTGGAACATCTGACTCATCTCTCACTGTTGTAGAACTCTGAAAACACTTGTCCTGTTTCTAGTGTAATTTGTTTTTGTGTACATGCATGTGTGTTAGCAGGCCTATCATGTGTGCATAATGCATACGTGTGCTTTCTGTGTATGCGCCCACCTACTGGCTAGGTTTGGGACACACAGCTGTGTGTGTAAGTCTTTAATATCCTGAATATAGCTAACGCTTTGGCTGGGTATTAAAATGATTCTCTTATAGCTTGGGATCTGCAGAGATACTATAAGGCCTGGATATCTGGCTTAATATAATCTGCGGTTGGACCAGCATTGTTTGCTGTTGCTGTAACCTGTTGGGAGTCAGCGTTGAGAACACATACACACACACACACGGTTCATCTCCTCATATGGTCAGTAATTAAGCTCTTGGTCTCTGGCACGCTCCTTATGCCTGCCAAGCCGTAGGCCAGACCTCCCAGTCAATTATGTGCTAACAGAAAAACTATGAGATGACATAAGGGTGACATAAGCAACATAAGCAAACATGCTAAAGCTATTTTTCTTTTTGCCCTGGGCGGCTGGTTATGACAAGGTGCCTAACAATTTACATTAGTTGTAATAGAGTCATCAAACATGTAACTGATACACACAAAGCACTCGTTCATTGATTCAAACAAGAAATAGGCTTACTTGAGTGCTCAGCTTCAAATTATATCACCATCTATTGTCACTGCACTAACCTCCCTTTACTGCCTCCCTATTCTCCTTCGCCACTGTTGTATTACCTCTCCATGTCCATAAATCTCTCCCTCGCTCTTCTTCCCAGGTGGATCCACAGATACGTTCCCGTAGCAACAGCCCCAACATGGCTGCCTGGAACAGCAATGGTTCACAGAACTCCGTGGCCCACCTCGACCCCCTCAAGGGCACCGTCCTGAGGGACAGCATGGGGGGAGGAAAGGGGGGAGAGAGGGGGAAAGACCTGTCCAGGGATGACCTTGTGTTCCTTCTCAGTATAATGGAGGGAGAGCTGCAGGTGAGGACAGGACAGAACAGTTGTGTTCTAGTATTTCTGGATCTAGGTTTACAGTAGATGTTTCATCCACAATCATGACCGCTGTGCCCTATAAGCTAACAAGATCAGGATGGTAGTATGCGGGCTAGTAACCCATAGCTCAGACTTGGCCAAACCACACTAGGGCCAAATCCTTATATGCATAAATGCGAGTATTATATCGCACATTGACATCGTCAATGGGAGAATTGCTCCGAACTGAGTTGAGACCAGCTGTAGATGAGCTGTAGAGGAAACAGAATGAATCAGACTCTAATAAAAGAGCCTATTGTGACGAACTAAAACCAGGAGTAAAACACTCCTAGGCATGCCTCGCAGAACGTGACACACACACACAGCCTACACCGCAGCTGCATAAGAAAGACTTGGGAGTGCAATCTCTTTTTCATCTCTATCATTCTGCATCCCTCCTTTTTTATTCTATCTGTCCATCCCACCAGGCCAGAGACGAGGTGATCACGGTCCTGAAAGCAGAGAAGATGGATTTGGCTCTGTTGGAAGCCCAGTATGGCTTTCTCACCCCAGTGCAAGTGCTCCGGGCCCTGCAGAGAGACTCACTCCAGGCCCAGGCTTCTGAGGCCCAGGAGGCCCCACAGCAGGATGTCTACGAGAAATCCATGGCTGAGGTAACAGGAGATTAACACTAAGATTGAAAACACAGCCACTGTTAAAACCACCAGTCACACACAGGCATGTATAGGCTTTAAGGCATGGGTTTTGAAGTAGAAAGCTAATGATAAACCATTGACCCTTAGCCCGTTTCAAATAACGCAATGAGAGCCACGGTGTCTTCAGCCCTGTCTTCATGTCCTTCTCTCTCTTTCTGTGTTAGCTGGACCGGCTGGTGGAGACTGGAAAGCAGAGCTACAGGCGGATGCTGGATCAGCTGCTGCAGGTGGAGTGCTCCCACAGTGGTGCCCTCTGCAGGCTGGAGGAGCAGGACCAGCAGCACCGTGCCTTCCTGCAGCGCAGCGATGACCTCACCTGTCTACTGGAGCAGGACCGCGAGAGGTCAGTGACACCCACCGACCGCAACAAACCCGTGTTGGAAATGCTACCTAGGCTAAGAGCAGGGGCTCTACCATATTAGGGTAATCTATTCTATCAGATCAGAGGTCACATAGGGAAGGAGATCAGAGGGCAAAGGAGATTATCTAAGGACATTGGAACCAGTCCATCTGTACCCTGTAATGTAATATAGTTTAAGGGCTGCATATTCCTCTGTTGCAACCAAGAGAGTAGTCTCTATAATGATTTCCATGGCTGAGTGAGTGTGTAGGGCCACTGTAACCACAATGTGTTCATATACGCAGCAGTGTAGTGCTGCTGACCTCAGGCCTGTACTTATAGCTACTATCCTCACTCACGGACCATTACCCCTGCTCACTCCTTAAGCACTCTCAGTCCCTCAGAAACACATATGTTAGCATGCACACACACACACACACACACACACACACACACACACACACACACACACACACACACACACACACACACACACACACACACACACACACACACACACACACACACACACACACACTCTCTCGCATTTGCAACCCTTTGACTTGGCAGTGTGAAACTCTTTTTTTTCTTGGTCGCTATTGTGCCAGTGAAACAAATGTAGCTTAGTCACGACAGTTCGGTTTGCAATTTGATACTTTTTTCAATTAGCATGATTTATTCAAACAGTAATGTGCATTTGATCAGAAGTGTCCCTGTTCTGCGATAGGCTGCTGTGTGAGCGAGCCACTCCCTCGTGCACGGAGGAGAGAGAGGAGCATTCTAAAAGGCATAACCATATGACCGTTGCTCAAAATGCAATTGCGGGAAAAATACCGTTTTCAAAGCAACTTCTGTTGTTCTAGTTACAGAGAGTGTAGTCACGGCTTGCTGTGAGTATATTATATCATTTATTTATCACCTCTCAATATTGAGCTCATAGCACTGCTTTACAACTGGAGTGGGCTAAATAGCACAGGAGGCTGCTGAGGCTCATAATGATGGCCGGAAAGAAGCAAATGGAATGGCATCGATTTATTTGGCTCCAGCCATTACCACCTGTGCTACATAGTATATGGTGTTGATACATCCCGCGGAGCGGAGTGAGCCATTTGTGGTGAATAGGCCTACATCATGTAGCCTGTATAGGCCTAGTGATGGAATGTTTTTTTAGGACATTACATTTACTGATAGATGAATCAATTAGCCTACATGGTTATCTTGCAACATTGTCATATTTAAAGTTGGCAATCTAGTGTTTTGAGTTCCCACTTCCTCAGGTGGTGAATAATATAGCCTATATGCACAAAGATGTCCAAAAATAAATCTGATAATCCTGGATCCTATTTCGACATCAAAATATCAATCATGCATTCCCTGGATGTTGTAGATGAAGCAGCTTATAGGGATGTGCATCTTTCCCTGGATGTTGTAGATGAAGCAGCTTATAGGGATGTGCATCTTTCCCTGGATGTTGTAGATGAAGCAGCTTATAGGGATGTGCATCTTTCCCTGGATGTTGTAAATGAAGCAGCTTATAGGGATGTGCATCTTTCCCTGGATGTTGTAGATGAAGCAGCTTATAGGGATGTGCATCTTTCCCTGGATGTTGTAGATGAAGCAGCTTATAGGGATGTTCATCTTTCCCTTTCAAGATGATTCAATACTTATCTAGATACATGGGCTCCGATACGATACAGGAACGATACGTTCTAGCTTGAAACGATTTGGTGCGATTCGGTTTGATTAGAGAGCAAATCGATGCGATTCGGTTCAATGGGATGCACTAACAATTGTTGCATAAACACATTTATTTCCCATTCTAAATTTAAATCTGCTGCTGATGGAGCTGTCTGAGCTGACTTCAGTGTGTGCGTGTGTGTTTGTTAGGGGTGTAATGGTTCACCAAACCCACAGTTCCGTACCTATTGCAATTTTGGGGTCACGGTTCGGTTCAGGTACAGCGGGCAAATGAAATGCCATTCACAAGGTTCAGCATTCACGATGTTCTTTGCATTGTCTGTTGTGACCGGAATGTTATGTTGGGCCGCTCAAGTTTCCACTCTGATGGTGCTTTCGTAACCTTGCGGGAGGTGGGAATTTAACAGTTGTGAAGTCTTAAATACCAGTTGGATGCGTTTAAGTGATTTGAACCAGTTGAAAAATGCTGATTTGCTAATGGCCAACAGGCTGCCAATTATAAACATCAAAGTACAGCTATCATGTTTGTAAACATTGTATTAATAGATTGCTTTTTATAAATAGTGTTTTGTTGTTGCATTTTACTGCCGAAAATGCTGTTTTAGAGGCCATTTCCTTAAAAGGTGAAGTCCGAGGTCACCATATGTGAGAAGTGGGTTCTCAGAATGATATACAATTTTCCCATTAGTAATTACCAGTTTGAGGGCCGTTCAAGTGGATTTTCCTTGTTTTATGTGGTAAATTCCCACTTGGTTACAAATCCACCATAACCCTACCTCCTTCAATGCCAGTTGCCACTCTCATAAAGGGCAGCAGTGGCGGTCAGTGCCGTTTAAAATGAGGGAGGACAATTTTCTTTTCATGAGCATGGCCTTATTTCTATTACAGCATATCAGATGACTTTCCTTCATATTCCATTCACCAAGTTCAATGTAGCAGCGATAGTTTTAGGCTACTACATGATACAATTTTTTCCCCTGTACTCATCACGAGGTTGCTACAATCTAGCCTATGAATTAATGTTTACAACATAGGTGCACACAGGTCAAGATAAATATTTGAGTTGCAAACTAGAGTTTCTATTGGACAAATTCAGGTATGTTTATTCCCGTTTTGTTTCGTTTGCTTCGGTTTAACCTGTCTAGCCCCGGGGTTCCGCTACCACATTCCACTTCAAGTGCAGCGCGCGAAATTCATTTTTTTTTTTTATATTTAACTTTCACACATTAACAAGTCCAATACAGCAAATGAAAGATAAACATCTTGTGAATCCAGCCAACATGTCCGATTTTTTAAATGTTTTACAGCGAAAACACCACGTATATTTATGTTAGCTCACCACCAAATACAAGAAAGCACAGACATTTCTTTCACAGCACAGGTAGCTTGCACAAAACCCCCAAATAGAGATAGAATTAGTCACTAACCAAGAAAAAACTTCATCAGATGACAGTCTTATAACATGTTATACAATAAATCTATGTTTTGTTCGAAAAATGTGCATATTTGAGGTATAAATCATAGTTTTCCATTGCAGCTACAATCACAAATAGCACCGAAGCAGCTAGAACAATTACAGAGACCAACGTGACATACCTAAATACTCATCATAAAACATTTATGAAAAATACATGGTGTACAGCAAATGAAAGATAAACATCTTGTGAATCCAGCCAATGTTTCAGATTTTTTAAGTGTTTTATAGCGAAAACACAATATAGCATTATATTAGCTTACCACAATAGCCAAAAACACAACCCATTTATCAGCAGCAAAAGTTAGCGATCGCAAAAAAACAGCAAAAGATATATAATTTTTCACTAACCTTGACAAGCTTCATCAGATGACAGTCCTATAACATCAGGTTATACAATACACTTATGTTTTGTTCGAAAATGTGCATATTTAGAGCCGAAATCCGTGGTTATACATTGTGAAAACGTAGCAACTTTTTCCCAGAATCTCCGGATATATTTCTGACACTCACCTATTCTGACCAAATAACTCATCATAAACTTTACTAAAAAATACATGTTGTACAGCAAATGAAAGATACACTAGTTCTTAATGCAATCGCCTGCGTTAGAATTCTAAAAATAACTTTAGTACGACATACAGCTTACGTTATAGCGAGACAGCGCCCAAAATCAGGGCGGAAAATAATACTAAACATTTTCGACAGAAATACGAAATAACATCAGAAATGGTTCCTACTTTTGCTGTGCTTCCATCAGAATCTTGTACAAGGGGTCCTTTGTCCAGAACAATCGTTGTTTGGTTTTAGAATGTCCTTTTTTCCTGTCGAATTAGCAACCAAAGCTAGCCAAGTGGCGCGAAGATGTCCATCTCCACCAAACGCAGAGAACGGAACACTCCAAAACTCCCGATAAAATTTCAATAATGTGATAAAACTATATTGAAAAAACGTACTTTACGATGATATTATCACATTTATCAAATAAAATCAAAGCCGGAGATATTAGCCGTCTATAACGAAAGCTTTTCTTCCTGTACAAAGGAAACTTGGGGTCATGTCATTCCAAGAGCTCTCTTTTGACCTCAGATCAAGCTATACACCCCATTTCACCTCTCACCGCCTGTTGACATCTAGTGGAAGGCGTATGAAGTCCATGTATATCCATAGATTTCAAGCAAATGAATAGGGAGGCCCTGGAACAGAGCCTCAATTTCAGATTTTTCACTTCCTGGCAGGAAGTTTGCTGCAAAATGAGTTCTGTTTTACTCACAGATATAATTCAAACGGTTTTAGAAACTTGAGAGTGTTTTCTATCCAATAGTAATAATAATATGCATATTGTACGAGCAAGAATAGAGTACGAGGCCGTTTAAATTGGGCACGATTCTTTCCCAAAGTGAAAATAGCGCCCTCTATCCCGAACAGAAACATTTTTCAAAGGAATCGGCAGAATGAATACACCCCTGATCACGAGTAAACACAGTTCACTTTCATGGCAGCCACGACCTATGTGCTCTCCTCTCACCTCTTCCCTTCACTTGTGGACTTCACTGCACAACACAGCAGCTGTATGTGACCAGGCAAAAAAACTTTTCCAAGCCAAACCGCTACGGTACACACAGCCTACATCGTTGTCACCATCTTAGCTAAAGCAGTGGTGTAAAGTACTTAAGTAAAACTACTTTGAAGTACTACTTAAGTAGTTGTTTTGGGTATCTGTAATTTACTTTACTATTTAAATTTTTTACAACTTTTACTTTCACTTCATTCCTAAAGAAAACAATATACTTTTTACTCCATACATTTATCCTGACACCCAAAGGTCCTCATTATTTTTTGAATGCTTAGCAGGACAGGAAAATGTCCCAATTCGTGCACTTATCAAGAGAACATCCCTACTGCCTCTGATCTGGCAGACTCACTAAACACAAATACTTTGTTTGTAAATGATGTCTGAGAGGTTGGAGTGTGCCCTGGGCTAACCCTAAAAAAAATATTTAAAAAAATGTGCCTTTTGGTTTACTTAATATAAGCAATTTTAAATTATTTATACTTTTACTTTTGCAATTACATTTACTTTTGATACTTAAGTATATTTAAAACCAAATACTTTGAGACTTTTACTGAAGCAGTATTTTACTGGGTGACTTTCACTTTTACTTCAGTCATTAACTATTAATGTATATTTAATTTTACTCAAGTACGACAATTGGGTACTTTTTCCACCACTGAGCTAAAGTAACGTCCTAGTCAGCATAGCTAACAGAACTAACTAGTTAGTAAACCCGCTACAATCATACAGTAATGTTGATACAGTGTACAGTCAGTGTTCATACAGTGTACAGTCAGTAAGCAGTTACACAATTGCCCCAGTGGGCAATAAATTAGTAATACCAAAAGCTTAACGTTACGTTGACTTGGAAGAGTTCCAGTGTTGTGTTGGAAAGTCATAGCCACCTAGCTAACATAGCATCCCTCTGTTTGAGCAGGGTGTTTCAGTAGGCTAAACTAAACTCAGCAAAAAAAGAAACGTCCCTTTTTCAGGACCCTGTCTTTCAAAGATAATTTGTAAAAATCCAAATAACTTCCCAGATCTTCATTGTAAGGGTTTAAACACTGTTTCCCATGTTTGTTAAATGAACCATGAACAATTAATGATCATGCACCTGTGGAACGGTCGATAAGACACTAACAGCTTACAGACGGTAGGCAATTAAGGTCACAGTTATGAAAACGTAGGACACTAAAGAGGCCTTTCTACTGACTCTGAAATACACCAAAAGAAAGATGCCCAGGATCCCTGCCCATCTGCATGATCGTGCCTTAGGCATGCTGCAAGGAGGCATGAGGACTGCAGATGTGGCCAGGGCAATAAATTGCAATGTCCCTACTGTGAGACGCCTAAGACACCGCAACAGGGAGACAGGACGGACAGCTGATCATCCTTGCAGTGGCAGACCATGTGCAACAACACCTGCACAGGATCGGTACATCCGAACATCACACCTGCGGGACAGGTACAGGATGGCAACAACAGCTGCCGAGTTACACCAGGAACGCACAATCCCTCCATCAGTGCTCAGACTGTCTGCAATAGGCTGAGAGAGGCTGGACTGAGGGCTTGTAGGCCTGTTGTAAGGCAGGTCGTCACCAGACATCACTGGCAACAACGTCACCTTTGGGCACAAACCCACCGTTGCTGGACCAGACAGGACTGTCAAAAAGTGCTCTTCACTGACGAGTTGCGGACTTGTCTCACCAGGGGTGATGGTCAGATTCGCGTTTATCGTCGAAGGAATGAGCGTTACACAGAGGCCTGTACTCTGGAGCGGGATCGATTTGGAGGTGGAGGGTCCGTCATGGTCTGGTGCGGTTTCTCACAGCATCATCGGACTGAGCTTCTTGTCATTGCAGGCAATCTCAACGCTGTGTGTTACAGGGAAGACATCCTCCTCCCTCATCTGGTACCCTTCCCGCAGGCTCATCCTGACATGACCCTCCAGCATGACAATGCCACCAGCCATACTGCTCGTTCTGTGCGTGATTTCCTGCAAGACAGGAATGTCAGTGTTCTGCCATGGCCAGCGAAGATCCCGGATCTCAATCCCATTGAGCACATCTGGGACCTGTTGGATCGGAGGGTGAGGGCTAGGGCCATTCCCCCCAGAAATTTCAGGGAACTTGCAGGTGCCTTGGTTTAAGAGTGGGGTAACATTTCACAGCAAGAACTGGCAATCTGGTGCAATCTGGTGCAGTCCATGAGAAGGAGATGCACTGCAGTACTCAACGCAGCTGGTGGCCACACCAGATACTGACTGTTACTTTTGATTTTGACCGTCCCCTTTGTTCAGGGACACATCATTTCACGTATGTTAGTCACATGTCTGTGGAACTTGTTCCGCTTATGTCTCAGTTGTTGAATCTTGTTATGTTCATACAAATATTTACACATATTAAGTTTGCTGAAAATAAACACAGTTGACAGTGAGAGGACGTTTCTTTTTTTGCTGAGTTTAGTTAGCTGCATTTGCTAGCTAAGTAAGAGAAACTTAAAGTGATGAAAAATGACGAAATCTCTCCTGCTCTCTATTTCTCGCTTGCTTCTCCTTCATTTTGGAAGAAATTAACTTCTCTAGGATAGGGGGCAGCATTTTCACTTTTGGATAAATAGCGTGCCCAATTTCAACTTCTTTCTACTCATCCCCAGAATATAAGATATGCATATTATTAGTAGATTTGGATAGAAAACACTCTGAAGTTTCTAAAACTCTTTGAATCATGTCTGTCAGTATCACAGAACCTATGTAGCAGGCAAAACCCTGAGGACTAACCACTCAGATTTTTTTTTTTGAGGTCACCGTCTGTTCAATGAGGTTTCATTGGGATACGAGATTTCTAATCAACCTGTTTGCAGTTCCTACCGCTTCCACTGGATGTCACCAGTCTTTGGAAATAGGTTGAGGTTATTCCTTTGTGCAATGAAGAAGAACGGCCATCTGGAATCAGTGTAAGTTTATGAGTACTGTTTGAGAGTTGAGCAAGACTACAAAAGTAGCGTTAGTTTGTTGACCTCCTGTATTGAAAACAGATAGACCCGTCTTCAATTTGATTGATTATTAACGTTTACAAATACCTTAAGTTGTATTACAGAAGTAGTTTGAAATGTTTTGGCAAAGTTTAGAGGTAATTTTTGAGATATTTTGTAGTGACGTTGCACAAATTGGAAGCTGATTTTTTCTGGATCAAAAGCGCCAAATAAATGGATATTTTGGACATATATGGACGGAATTAATCGAACAAAAGGACCATTTGTGATGTTTATGGGACATATTGGAGTGCCAACAAAATACATTTGTCAAAGGTAAGGCATGATTTATATTTTATGTCTGCGTTTCGTGTTGCGCCTGCAGGGTTGAAATATGCTACACTCTTTTTGTTTACTGTTGTGCTATCATCAGAGAATAGCATCTTATGCTTTCGCCGAAAAGCCTTTTTGAAATCTGACATGTTGGCTGGATTCACAACGAGTGTAGCTTTAATTTGGTATCTTATATGTGTGATTTAATGAAAGTTTGATTTTATATCATTATTTTGAATTTGGCGCTCTACATTTTCCCTGGCTATTGGCCAAGTGGGACGCAAGCGTCCCGCCTATCCCAGATGAATGTGTTCAAACTATTGTCTTTCTCTTTGAGTCAACTACTCACCACATTTTATGCACTGCAGTGCTAGCTAGCTGTAGCTTATGCTTTCAGTACTATATTAATTATCTGATCCTTTGATTGGGTGGACAACATGTCAGCTAATGCTGCAAGAGTTCTGATAGGCTGGAGGACATCATCCGGAAGTTGTCATAATTACTGTGTAAGTCTATGGAAGTGGGTGAGAACCACGAGCCTCGTAGGTTTTGTATGGAAGTCAACGTACCCAGAGAAGGACGGAAGCTAGCTATCCTCATTCAAGTACTTGGGAATATAGCTAGACGGTACACTGTCCTTCTCTCAGCACATATCAAAGCGGAAGGCTAAAGTTAAATCTAGACTTGGTTTCTTCTATCGTAATCGCTCCCTTTTCACACCAGCTGCCAAACTAACCCTGTTTCAGATGATCATACTAGACTAAGGAGACAATTTATAGATTAGCAGTTATGCTCTCGAGCGGTTAGATGTTCTTTACCATTCGGCCATCAGATTTGACACCAATGCTCCTTATAGGACACATCACTGCACTCTATACTCCTCTGTAAACTGGTCATCTCTGTATACCCTTCACAAGACCATTTGGTTGATGTTTATTTATAAAACCCTCTTAGGCCTCATTCCAACTGAGATATCTACTGCAGCCCTCATCCTCCACATACAACACCCATTCTGCCATTCACATTCTTTTAAAGGTCCCCAAAGCACACACATCCCTGGGTTGCTCCTCTTTTCAGTTCGCTACAATTAGCGGCTGGAACAAGCTGCAACAAACACTCAAACTGGACAGTTTTTTCTCAATCTCTTCATTCAAAGACTCAATCATGGACACTCTTACTGACAGTTGTGGCTGCTTTGCTTGATGTATTGTTGTCTCTACATTCTTGCCCTTGTGCTGTTGTCTGTGCCCAATAATATTTGTACCATGTTTTGTGCTACTACCATGTTGTGTTGCTACCATGTTGTGTTGCTATCATGCTGTGTTGTCATGTGTTGCTATGTTGTTGTCTTAGGTTTCTCTTTATGTAGTGTTGTCTCGTCGTGATGTGTGTTTTGTCCTATTTTTTTTTTAAATCCCAAACCCCTGCAGGAGGCCTTTTGGTAGGCCGTCATTGTAAATATTAATTTGTTCTTAACTGACTTGCCTTGTTAAATAAATTAAATAAAACACCATGGCTGTAACGATGTACACTGAGAGTCGGGAAGCAAGTTCAGGGCCTGAATACATTGAATAACTAAACAAACAAAACAAGATCCACGAACAGCGCACCGACATGAAACAGAAACAATCAGTCCAGGTGAGTGTCAATAAGCCCTGGTGCGCGTGACGATGGTGACATGTGTGCGTAATAATCAGCAGTCTGGTGACCTAGAGGCCAAAGAGGGAGTATATCCTCTTTGGGCTGCAGGGGGTGTATTGAGTAGCTCTAATTAAAAGTGCCCATTTCAAACGGCCTCTTACTCTATTCTTGCTCGTACAATATACATATTATTATTACTATTGGATAGAAAACACTCTCTAGTTTCTAAAACCGTTTGAATTATGTCTGTGCGTGAAACAGAACTGGACTTAGAGCCATTTCCCTATGTGGGGTTGAGAATGCTGATTTTTACAACCTGTTCCCAGAGCTGTCTATAACTCTCCCTGTCTTCTATTGGTTGGGTTACACTGCATACGCCTTCCCCTGGGTGTCAGCGAATAGAGGGCCTTCAAATGGAGTCTCTAGGCAGAGCCGAAAGTCTATAAATTGGATTGGAACCGAAGTGTCCTTCCTTTTCGATCCTGCGCTGACGCAGTGAGGGTCTTGGGATGTCGTTTTAGAAGCTCTGGTTTTAACTCCTAGATATATCCAGCTCTGTTTTTATTCGATATAGGTGTTAAAGACATCGTAATGTTGTTATTTTAAACCGAATTATATCAGTTTATGTCAGTATATTGCGATTTTCGGGTATTTATTTTCGTGACGTTGTAGGAAGTTGGGTATCTCTTGCCGACATGGCTATTGGTTATTGCTAATTGCAACGTTGAAGAGGACGTTCTCCAACCTAGCAACGATTTTTTTGGACAAAGGACACCTTTCCCAAGATTCTGATGAGAGTTCATCAAAAAGTAAGAACTATTTATGCTGATAATTCGTTGTTCTGTTGACAAATGTCAAATAATAATTCTGCCATGAATTTCGGTGCGTCTCGCTTTAGCGCACGCTGTATGCTTGAAGTAACGTTAATTTTTAAAATGTAACCCAGCGATTGCATTAAGAACTAATTTGTCTTTCAATTGCTGTCCAACCTGTATTTTTTTAGTCAAGTTTATGAATAGTTTTCGATTAGAATAGGTGCCTCTCCAAGATGGCGCCGGACAGATTGCTTGAGGTTTTGGACACTAATCACATTGTATAAGCACGATTTGTGCCGCTAAATATGCACATTTTCGAACAAACTCTATATGCATTGTGTAATATGATGTTATAGGACTGTCATCTGAAGAATTCTGAGAAGGTTAGTGAAAAAATTAATATATTTTGGTGGTTTATACGTTATCGCTATTTTTGCCTTGAATCAATGCTGTTGTGATGTTTGCTATTGTGGTAAGCTAATATAACGCTATATTGTGTTTTCGCTGTAAAACACTTAGAAAATCTGAAATATTGGCTGGATTCACAAGATCTGTGTCTTTCATCTGCTGTATGCTGTGTATTTTTAAGAAATGTTTTATGATGAGTAATTAGCTAATACACGATGGTCTCTGTAGTTATTCTAGTCGCTTTGGTGAGAGTTGTGATAGTGGCTGCAATGGTAAACTATGATTTATACCTGAAATATGCACATTTTTCTATCAAAACATATGCTATACAATAAATATGTTATCAGACTGTCATCTGATGAAGTTGTTTCTTGGTTAGTGGCTATTTATATCTTTATTTGGTCGAATTTGTGATAGCTACTGATGGAGTAAAAAAATGGTGGAGTAAAGAAGTGGTGTCTTTTGCTAACGTGGTTAGCTAATAGATTTACATATTGTGTCTTCCCTGTAAAACATTTTAAAAATCAGACATGATGGCTGGATTCACAAGATGTGTATCTTTCATTTGGTGTCTTGGACTTGTGATTTCATGAACATTTTATTATATGATATCCCTGTGGCTTTAGGCTAGGCTATGCTAGTCAGCTTTTTTGAAGGGGGTGCTCACGGATCCAAGGGTTTGTGAAGCGTTAGAGGTTAACCAGAATATATAGAGGAGTGGGAGGCCCTGGTGCGGCAATAAGCAATGGAAGGAAGGCTTTGTAATTTCGTATTTTATTAGGATCCCAATTAGCTGTTGCAAAAGCAGCAGCTACTCTTTCTGGGATCCACACAAAACATGAAACATAATGACATAATACAGAACATTGATAGACAAGAACAGCTCAAGGACAGAACTACATATATATATTTTTTTTAAAAGGCACACATAGCCTACATATCAATGCATACACACAAACCATCTAGGTCAAATACGTGAGAGGCGTTGTGCCGCGAGGTGTTGAAATCATTTGAGTCAATTGACATCATTTGAGTCAATTGGAGGTGTACCTGTGGATGTATTTTAAGGCCCACCTTCAAACTCAGTGCCCCTTTGCTTGACATCATGGGTAAATCAAAAGAAATCAGCCAAGACCTCAGAAAAAAAATTGTAGACCTCCACAAGTCTGGTTCATCCTTGGGAGCAATTTCCAAATGCCTGAAGGTACCACGTTCATCTGTACAAACAATAGTATGCAAGTATAAACACCATGGGACAACGCAGCCATCATACATCTCAGGAAGGAGATGCGTTCTGTCTCCTAGAATGGACGCACTTTGTGCAAAAAGTGCAAATCAATCCCAGAACATCAGCAAAGGACCTTGTGAAGATGCTGGAGGAAACAGGTACAAAAATATCTATATCCATAGTAAAACGAGTCCTATATCAACATAACCTGAAAGGCCGCTCAGCAAGGAAGAAGCCACTGCTCCAAAAACCGCCCAAAAAATGCCAGAATACAGTTTGCAACTGCACATGGGGACAAAGATCGTACTTTTTGGAGAAATGTCCTCTGGTCTGATGAAACAAAAATAGGACTGTTTGGCCATAATGACCATCGTTATGTTTGGAGGAAAAAGGGGCAGGCTTGCAAGCCGAAGCACACCATCCAAACCGTGAAGCATGGGTGTGGCAGCATCATGTTGTGGTTGTGGGTGCTTTGCTGCACTTCCCAAAATAGATGGCATCATGAGGAGGGAAAATATGTGTGGATATATTAAAGCAACATCTCAAGACATCAGTCAGGAACTTAAAGCTTGGTCGCAAATGGGTCTTTCAAATGGACAATGACCCCAAGCATACTTCCAAAGTTGTGGCAAAATGGCTTAAGGACAACAAAGTCAAGGTATTGGAGTGGCCATCACAACGCCCTGAGCTCAATCCTATAGAAAACTTGTTGGCAGAACTGAAAAAGCATGTGCGAGCAAGGAGGCCTTCAAATCTGACTTAGTTACACCAGCTCTGTCAGTAGGAATGGGCCAAAATTCACCCAACTTATTGTGGGAAGCTTGTGGAAGGCTGCCTGAAACGTTTGACCCAAGTTAACCTGTCTAGGATCAGCGTGGCGCTAGCGGCACACCCCCCCCCCCCCCACTGAAAAACCAGTGCCGCGAAATTCAAAAAAAATATTTTTTTAAAATATTTAACTTTCACACATTAAAGTCCAATACAGCTAATGAAAGACACAGATCTTGTGAATCCAGTCAACATTTCCGATTTTTAAAATGTTTTACAGGGAAGACACAATATGTAAAGATGTACATCTATTACCTAAAAACACATTAGCATAATCCACCATCTTTTATTTGTCCACCAACACCAGTAGCCATCACCAATTCGGCTAAACTAAGATATTTATAGCCCCTAACCAACAAAAAAACTCATTAGATGACAGTCTGATAACATATTTATGGTATGGGATGGGTTTTGTTAGAAAAAAGTGCATATTTCAGGTAGACTTCATAGTTTACAATTGCACCCACCATCACAAATGGACTAGAATAATTACAATGAGCAACGTGTTTACCTAACTACTAATCATCAAACATTTCGTAAAAATACACAGCAAACACAAATCGAAAGACACAGATCCTGTGAATACAGACAATATTTCAGATTTTCTAAGTGTCTTACAGCGAAAACACAATAAATCGTTATATTAGCTTAGCACATAGCAATTAGCAGCCCAGCATTGATTCTAGCCAAAGTGAGCGATAAAAGTCAACATCGCCAAAAGATATTAATTTTTTCACTAACCTTCTCAGAATTCTTCCGATGACACTCCTGTAACATCACATTACAACATGCATATACAGTTTGATCGAAAATGTTTATATTTAGCCACCAAAATCATGGTTAGACAATGTGAAATGTAACTCAGCTGGTCAGAATTTGTCCTTGCGCCACTTAGACAGTGATCTACTCTTATACATAAATACTCATAAACGTGACTAAAAAATATAGGGTGGACAGGGATTGATAGACAATTTAATTCTTAATACAATTGCGTTATTACATTTTTTAATTTATCCTTACTTTTCAATACAGTTTGCGCCAAGCGAAGCTACGTCAAAAAACATGGCGTCCTAAGCCACTAAAATGTTTCGACAGAAACACGATTTATCATAATAAAAATGTCCTACCTTGAGCTGTTCTTCCATCAGTATCTTGGGCAAAGGATCCTTTCTTGGGAGAAATCGTCTTTTGGTGGAAAGCTGTCCTCTTGCCATGTGGAAATGTCAGCTGCGTTCGGGATGAACTGAAAAGCGTGCCCAACTTTTCACATCGTTGCAAAAATAAATGTCCCAAAATCGCACTAAACGGATATAAATTGCTATAAAACGCTTTAAATTAACTACTTTATGATGTTTGTAACTCCTATAACGAGTGAAAAGATGACCGGAGAAATATAACAGGCTAAACTAACGCTTGGAACAGGAGAGGGTCGGTGTCTTCCACGCGCGTTACGCAGCAAGAAAAGACTTGCTAGCTAAAGGTTTTTTTCATTTGTAGGGCCTGTGAACGAGCAATCGACCCCGTTGGAATCGTCATCACGTAAAGGCATCCAGGGGAAGACGTAAGAAGTGTCCGTATAGTCATAGCAACGACAGTGCCCTTTTAACTGACTTCAGAAAAGTGGCCAACATTTCTCAAATCTGACTCCATGTCAGGGAAATTGCTGTAGAATGGGCTCTGTTCCACTTAGAGACAAAATTTCAACTCCTATAGAAACTATAGACTGTTTTCTATCCAATAATAATAATAATATGCATATTGTACGATCAAGGATTTTGTGGGAAGCCGTTTAAAAAATTAGCCACATTAGCATAAATAGTCTAAACAGCGCCCCCATCCCCAACAGGTTAAACAATTTAAAGGCAATGCTACCAAGTACAAATTGAGTGTATGTAAACTTCTGAACTACTGGGAATGTGATGAAAGAAAATAAAAGCTGGAATAAATCATTCTCTCTATTATTCTGACATGTCACATTCTTAAAATAAAGTGGTGATCCTAACTTTTTACTTGGATTAAATGTCAGGAATTGTGAAAAACTGAGTTTAAATGTATTTGGCTACTATGTATGTAAACTTCCGACTTCAACTGTGTATAGGGCAGGTAATCAAGGACAAAATGGAGTCCAGGTGAGTCTGATGACGCGCAGGTGTGCGTAACGATGGTGGCAGGTGTGCGCCATAATGAGCAGCCTGGTGACCTGGAGGCCGGAGAGGGAGACATGGGAGCATGGTGACCTAGAGCACCGAAGAAAGCATACGTGACGGTACCCCCCTCCCTGGCTTCCTTCGGTGCTCTAGGTCGCCATGCTCCTTGTGGCGTTCGGCTCAGGCCACAGGACGCCAACCAAAGGGACGATCCCAGGGATCTGGAGCGGACCATTCGCCACCGCTGAGGCGCAGAAACCTGACGAACCGGCTGAGGTGTGAGAGCCTGATGAGCCTGCTAAGACCTCTCCGGTTGCCTCGGTCGAGGCACGGGAACCTGTTCACCAGCTGAGGCATGGCAGTCTGTCGAGCCAGCTGAGGCATGGACACCCGTCAGCTGAGGCAGGGGAACCAGACAAACCGGAAGAGGCCTCCCAGGTAACTCTGGTTCGGACAACCATCTCTTTATTACGACCAGACCTCTCCCCATCTTTACAACCATTGAATCTATATGTTTTGATCATGACTGTTTACAATCTAAGGTAATGCCAAGTAATTTAGTCTCCTCAACTTGTTCAACAGCCACACCATTCATTACCAGATTCAGCTGAGGTCTAGAACTTAAAGAATGATTTGTACCAAATACAATGCTCTTAGTTTTAGAGATGTTCAGGACCAGTTTATTACTGGCCACCCATTCCAAAACAGACTGCAACTCTTTGTTAAGGGTTTCAGTGACTTCATTAGCTGTGGTTACTAATGCGTATATGGTTGAATCATCAGCATACATGGACACATGCTTTGTTTAATGCCAGTGGCAGGTCATTGGTAAAATAGAAAACAGTAGAGGGCCTAGAGAGCTGCCCTGCGGTACACCACACTTTACATGTTTGACATTAGAGAAGCTTCCATTAAAGAAAGCCCTTTGAGTTCTGTTAGATAGAGAGCTCTGAATCCACAATATGCCAGAGGTTGAAAAGCCATAACACATATGTTTTTTCAACAATAGGTTATAGTCAATAATATCAAAAGCTGCACTGAAATCTAACAGTACAGCTCCCACAATCTTCCTATTACAGCTTATTACAGTTTCATCAGCGAGTCACACACAGCGTTGCAATGAGCTGGAGGCAGTATGCATTTTGAAAACATATACTTAATTATTTGAAACCTGAACGTTTTAATACATATTATGAGGCATGTCTTACCTTGCTTCAATGTAGCCTAGCCAAAATCATATCATATCTGTGGAGGCAATTTTCTTTCATTGTCCAGTAGCCAAAGGCACAATCCTAGTCATATTAGCAAACCATGCTAGTTGTTGCATATTAGATCTCCCCTCTTTCAAAATTTCTAACGAATGTTTTAATCTCTGTCACATGAAAATGCTTGCATGTGCTGTGTTCTTTTGACAACAGTGTTTTTCAGCTAATTGCATTATGGAACGAACATTTGAGCATAGCCTACTGCCTTGTGCACATTGTTGCACAAGGCAAAACGGAAATGGTAGCCGTTTTACGGGCGTCTAACCAATTGTGCAATTATGTTATTTTTTGTGCATTTTTTGTAACTTATTTTGAACATAATGTTCCTGCCACCATATCTTACGGCATAAAAGAGCTTCTGGATATCAAGACAGCGATCACTAACCTTGGATTAAATGAAGAATTTTTCTTCAACAAACAGGACGCACAGGATGTACTTCAGACACCCGACAAGGCCAAATCCTTGTCATTGACAAGAGAAAGAGATGCAGGTATAGAGGACACAGGGTGGGGTGCCTCATAAGGATCCACCGACGGCAGGTGGGAAATCTGCCCTTACCAGCAATATTACTTACCAATGTACAATCATTGGATAATAAATTAGATGAGGTACAATCACAAATATCCTACCAACAGGACTTCAAAAACTGTAATATCTTATGTTTCACCGAATCGTGGCTGAATGACGACATTGAAAACATTCAGCTATCGGGATATACGCTGCACCGGCTAGATAGAACAGCACACTCTAGTAAGACTGGGTGGGCGGTCTGTATACATTTGTAAACAACAGCTGGTGCAGGAAATCTAAGGAAGTCTCTAGATTTTGCTCGCCTGAAGCAGAGTACCTCATCATAAGCTGTAGACCACACTATTTGCCAAGAGAGTTTTCATCTATTATTTTCGTGTATTTTCTTTACTTATCTTTTGTTTACCTAATACCTATTTTTTACTTAAAAATTGCACTGTTGGTTAGGGCTTGTAAGTAAGAATTTCACTGTAAGGTCTACACCAGTTGTATACGGAGCATGTGACAAATAAACTTTGATTTGATAATGTGAAGAAATAATAGTTTATGAACATTTTAAGCTAAACGTTCTGATCCGATACATCAGACTCATTGCTTTTTAATGTTTTTATTTTGTATTTAGCCTAGGCCTACTGGTTTGTCCCAGAGTCGGTTTGGAAAAGGCTATTTTTTTCTAGACAAGTTAACCAATAGAATAATCTAACTATTCTACTATGGGGGATATTCAATTGACAGGCTGGTGATGTTGCTGTTGGTTACTGGTCTTGTTGATGAGGAAAAGCAAATGTGGACAGTTATTCTAACATCTTCAAAGTGCACGTCAGAACTCAGTAAGAAGGACGCACATTGTTGCACCCTCGACTTGCATGTTCTGTTAATATGAATTACCATAATCAAAATCAGATTTCTGTCATTCTGACCCCAGTGGGTGCGACGCCCAATTCAGGTTACGCACCCAATGCATATGGGTCTGGTAAATTTAAATTCTGCCAGTCAAATGTCCAGTGCCACATTTTCCTAACGGAAACCATGCGTTGAACTCTAAATCTATCCAAATCAATTTAAGAACACAAGGGCATGCTAATTTAAAAGATGGCTAGCCATTATTAGCCTGGTTCTGTATGGAACGCAGGTACATTATCGGACACAGGTCAGTTCATTATCGGTGCGCAGTAGTAAAATTGTGCTGGTGCAATCAACAGAAAAGGTGAAAAATGTTAATCTAGGGTCCTGCACACACACATTTGTATCCCGCCAAAGCTCAACTGTAGTGACAGCGGCTGTGTCCAAAAAACGAGTCCAAATAAATGAAATTGTTATTAGATGTGGTGTGGGCTCTGGAGGTAGTTAGACTTCTAACAGTGAATGTCTATAGGAAGACATACACTCTCACACCCATTCATACGGCTTGTGATTCAGACCTCGGAATCAACTCATACGACCCTTTGTGATACATCGAGGATGATATATATAATGAGCAGTAGACACTGTCACTGTCACAGCCATGTTAGCCCGATTTGTAGCCTAGCGTGCGACTTACTCGTTCATTCCTGGCTAACCTCAATTTAGCACTGAGACAGGCAGGCAGTATACCAAGGCCAAGTCCTCTCACTGACATGCGAGCGCACACTTACACACAACGAAGAGATTCTTGGTGAATATGAGATGAGAACAGGTAAGCATGTGAATAATCTATATTTTTCTCCCACTTCATCCTCTCTCTCCCTCCTGTCTCACCCTCTTCCCAACAATAAATGACATTGTGCAGGTGGACTAAGAACATTCTAGAAGAGTGAGATCAGTGTGCAGACACACACACACACACAACTCTAAGCTTCACCAGGCTTACATTTAATTTGCCATGTCTATCTTTGATATCAGACACACTCGTTCAATCAGACTGTTGTTACAACATTATTTATCCTCTCTACTTCTCTCCCTTTCTAAAAATACACACACACTCCTACACACATTCCTCGGAGCCTGACGCAGACAGAAGGTTGGATATTGAGTCAGTGATAATGACCTCTCTTAAAACATTAGAGAAAGAGAAAATTCTCCATGCTTTGACAAGAGACTACACATGGTAGTGCTGGAGAGGAAAAGTAAATACTGGAAGTAAGAGATGTTTAATCTGCCATTTATCTCTCTCTCTCTCTCTCTCTCTCTCTGTGTCATCACTCCATCCCATCTCCTGCGTAAATAAGACAAGCGACTGAGTCAGGAACATATGTAAAGTTTATCAGCTCTCGATCCATTTCTCATCCATCCTCCTCTCCTCTAAATAATTAATATACAGTGCCTCAGTAAGGAATGTCTCCCACTCTGCTCCTCTTAATATCTATTTCTCAATCTCTCCCTCCTTTCCTCCTTCTCTCAATCCACCCACTTGGGGTTTAAAGCCATCCACTTCATATCTGATCGCCCCTTCCCTCCCTCTTTCACCATCCTCTGGTAAATAAAAGAGATTAGGTAAGAAACTTGTTTGTGTGGAAGAGTTACAAGATAGTGTGTATACAGAGATTTGCCTAGATGTTCTGCTGTGATCGTGAACTTTAGACTTTAGGCTATTCATTGTGTGAAGGATGATGTAATCATTGCGTGTTACAGCATGATTACACATGTCTATCAGAATGCAGTGATCTGACTGTTCAAACCCCAGACATCAGACCATGCTTTGAATCTCTGTTTCTATGCCCCGTCATTAGGTTGACAGGTCTTAAGTGTTAACCGCTCCCACATGTTGTTGACGACACACACATGTTTAGTGAGCACAAGAACACATGTCTGTGTGCATTATCTTTTACTCACTCGCACGTCTTAAAATATCGCCCCACACCGGCAACCTTCTCCAGACTCGTTCATGTTTTCTCAAATGCTTCCCAAAAATTTCCGAGATTGTTCGAATGATAGCATCAAAACCATCTGAATGTAAGAGAGTCTTGTGCCACATAACAGATGGCCACTCCAAGCCAGAGGGGAAAAAAATCGATACAATTACATATCACGAAATTACACTGTACAAAACATTTAGAACACCTACCTAATACTGAGTTGCAACCCCCCCCCCCCCCCCCCCCCCCCTTTGCCTCAGAACAGCCTCATTTCATTGGGGCATGGACTCCACAAGGTGTTGAAAGCGTTCCACAGGGATGCTGGCCCATGTTGACTCCAATGCTTCCTACAGTTGTGTCAAGTTGGCTGGATGTCATTTGGGTGGTGGATCATTCTTGATACACACGGTGAAAAACCCTGCAGTGTTAAGGTTCTTGACACAAAATGGTGCGCCTGGCACCTACTACCATACCCAGTTTAAAGGCACTTAAATCTTTTGTTTTTCCCATTCACCCTCTGAATGGCACACATACACAATCCATGTCTCAATTGTCTCAAGGCTTAAAAATCTTTCTTTACCCTGTCTCCTCCCCTTCATCTACACTGATTGAAGTAGATTTAACAAGTGACATCAATAAGGGATCATAGCTTTCACCTGGATTCACCTGGTCAGTCTATCTCATGGAAAGAGCAGGTGTTCATAATGTTTTGTGCACTCAGTGTATCTATACAGTTGGGGTCTGAAATTATTGACACCGTTGTAAAGAGGAGCAAAAATAACTGTATAAAATAAATAATTAACCTCTACGGCTAACGTGGGCTAATGTGATTAGCATGAGGTTGTAAGTAACAAGAACATTTCCCAGGACATAGACATATCTGATATGGGCAGAAAGCTTAAATTCTTGTTAATCTAATTGCACTGTCCAATTTACAGCAGCTATTACAGTGAAACAATACCATGCTACTGTTCGAGGAGAGTGCACAATTATGAACTTGAAAATATATTAATAAACCAATTAGGCACATTTGGGCAGTCTTGATACAACATTTTAAACAGATATGCAATGTTTCATTGGATCAGTCTAAAACGTTGCACACACACTGCTTCCATCCAGTGGCCAAAATCTAATTAGCGCCTAGACTGGAATAATACATTATGGCCTTTCTCTTGCATTTCAAAGATGATGGTATAAAACAATGTACTTACTACCTTTTACCAGATCTAATGTGTTATATTCTCCTACATTAATTTCACATTTCCACAAACTTCAAAGTGTTTAATTTTAAACAGTATCAAGAATATGCATTTCCTTGCTTCAGGTCGTGAGCTACAGGCAGTTAGATTTGGGTACGTCATTTTAGGCGAAAATTGAAAAAAAGGGTCAGATCCTATGCTACTGTAACGGCTGTTTGAAAAAGAGGACCAAGGTGCAGCCTGGTACGTGTTCATGATTTTTAATATAGCTGAACACTAGAACAAAAAATAACAAAGCGGAACAAACCAAACAGTTATGTCTGGTGCAGACACACAAAACAGAAAATAACTACCCACAAAACACAGGTGGAAAAAGGCTACCTAAGTATGGTTCTCAATCAGAGACAACGATAGACAACTGCCTCTGATTGAGAACCACACCCGGCCAAACACACAGAAAAGAAAACATAGAACACAAAACATAGAATGCCCACCCCAACTCACGCCCTGACCCACCAAAATAGAGACATAAAAAGGATCTCTAAGGTCAGGGCGTGACAGTATCCCCCCCCCCCCCCCCCCCCCCCCAAAGGTGCGGACTCCGGCCGCAAAACCTATAGGGAGGGTCTGGGTGGGCATCTATCCGCGGTGGCGGCTCTGGTGCAGGACGTGGACCCCGCTCCACCTTAAGCTTGGCACACTTATGTGGTGCCTCTGGAGCGGGCCCCGGACAGGAGGGCGACTCTGGCGGCTCCGGACAGGAGGGCGACTCTGGCGGCTCCGGGCAGGAGGGCGACTCTGGCGGCTCCGGGCAGGAGGGCGACTCTGGCGGCTCCGGGCAGGAGGGCGACTCTGGCGGCTCCGGGCAGGAGGGCGACTCTGGCGGCTCCGGGCAGGAGGGCGACTCTGGCGGCTCCGGGCAGGAGGGCGACTCTGGCGGCTCCGGGCAGGAGGGCGACTCTGGCGGCTCCGGGCAGGAGGGCGACTCTGGCGGCTCCGGGCAGGAGGGCGACTCTGGCGGCTCCGGGCAGGAGGGCGACTCTGGCGGCTCCGGGCAGGAGGGCGACTCTGGCGGCTCCGGGCAGGAGGGCGACTCTGGCGGCTCCGGGCAGGAGGGCGACTCTGGCGGCTCCGGGCAGGAGGGCGACTCTGGCGGCTCCGGGCAGGAGGGCGACTCTGGCGGCTCCGGGCAGGAGGGCGACTCTGGCGGCTCCGGGCAGGAGGGCGACTCTGGCGGCTCCGGGCAGGAGGGCGACTCTGGCGGCTCCGGGCAGGAGGGCGACTCTGGCGGCTCCGGGCAGGAGGGCGACTCTGGCGGCTCCGGGCAGGAGGGCGACTCTGGCGGCTCCGGGCAGGAGGGCGACTCTGGCGGCTCCGGGCAGGAGGGCGACTCTGGCGGCTCCGGGCAGGAGGGCGACTCTGGCGGCTCCGGGCAGGAGGGCGACTCTGGCGGCTCCGGGCAGGAGGGCGACTCTGGCGGCTCCGGGCAGGAGGGCGACTCTGGCGGCTCCGGGCAGGAGGGCGACTCTGGCGGCTCCGGGCAGGAGGGCGACTCTGGCGGCTCCGGGCAGGAGGGCGACTCTGGCGGCTCCGGGCAGGAGGGCGACTCTGGCGGCTCCGGGCAGGAGGGCGACTCTGGCGGCTCCGGGCAGGAGGGCGACTCTGGCGGCTCCGGGCAGGAGGGCGACTCTGGCGGCTCCGGGCTGGAGGGCGACTCTGGCGGCTCCGGGCTGAAGGGCGACTCTGGCGGCTCCGGGCTGGAGGGCGACTCTGGCGGCTCCGGGCTGGAGGGCGACTCTGGCGGCTCCGGGCTGGAGGGCGTCGCTGGAGGGTCCGGACTGGAGGAAGACTCTGGAGGGAGGAGACGCAGAGACAGCCTAGTGCGTGGGGCTGCCATAGGCCCCACCAGGCTGGGGAGACCTACAGGAGGCCTGGTGCGCAGAGGAGGCACCTGATGAACCGGGCTGTGGGGAGGCACTGGAGCTCTGGTGCGCAGCCTTGGCACCACTCCTCCAGGCTGAATGCCCACTTTAGCCCGGCCCCTCCAGAGTGTAGGCACAGGTCGAACCGGGCTGTGGAGGATCACTGGAGATCTGGTGCTTACCGCTCGCACCTCTCCATTAGGCTCAATGCCCACTTTCGCCCGGCATGGGCGGAGCGCTGGCATAGGACGAACAGCACCATCCCAGCGCCCCGGAGACACAGTACGCAGAGCCGGCGCAGGATACCCTGGGCCGAAACGGCGCACCGGAGACCAAACATGCTGGGCTGGCACAATCCGCCCTGCCTGGATGCCTACTCTCGCATGGCACTTGCGGGGGGCTGGCCTATAGCGCTCCGGGCTATGAGCGCGCACTGGCGACACGTGCACGCATAACACGCGGTGCCTGACCAGTACTACGCTGCTTCCGGTAAGCACGGGGAGTTGGCTCAGGTCTATCGCCTGACTCCGCCAATCTCCCTGTGTGCCACCCCCCCCAAAAAATTGGGGGGCTGCCTCTCATTCTTGCTGCGCTGCCTTGCCTCATAACGCCGCCGCTCAGCTTTCGCCGCCTCCAGTTCTTCTTTCGGGCGGCGATATTCCCCAGCCTGTCTCCAGGTTCCCTTACCGTCCAATATCTCCTCCCAAGTCCAGGAGTCCTGAACCCTCTGCTCCTCCATACCACGCTGCTTGGTCTGTTGGTGGTGGGTAGTTCTGTAACGGCTGCTTGAAGAAGAGGACCAAGGTGCAGCCTGGTACGTGTTCATGATTTTTAATACAGCTGAACACTAGAACAAAAAATAACAAAGAGGAACAAACCAAACTGTTCTGTCTGGTGCAGACACACAAAACAGAAAATAACTACACACAAAACACAGGTGGAAAAAGGCTACCTAAGTATGGTTCTCAATCAGAGACAACGATAGACAACTGCCTCTGATTGAGAACCACACCCGGCCAAACACACAGAAAAGAAAACATAGAACACAAAACATAGAATGCCCACCCCAACTCACGCCCTGACCAAACCAAAATAGAGACATATAAAGGATCTCTAAGGGCAGGGCGTGACAGCTACATTTTTGGGGGAAACTATATTATTTGATACTGATACAATTGCTCAGAGAAAGATATTTAATTGAACAAGTTTCATTTAAAAAAAAAATCAGGTAGGGGTCAAAGCTTTTTGACACCCTGTTTTCAAGACCATTCTATACCTCACCTTGAGAGGATAACGACACTGAGCCCGTTGGAGAACACATTGGGAGGGATCTTAGACCATTCCTCCATACAGAAAACTGAGTAAAGTTCATGATGCCGTTGACCTTTACATGGGCCCCAGGACCAATGGAAGCAAAATGGCCCCATAACATCAAAGATCCACCACCATATTTTACAGAAGGTATGGGGTTATTTTCTGCGTGGCCAAACAGCTCTATTTCGATGTAATCCAACAAATGGAGTTTGCTAAACGGCATTTGCACTTGGATTGGAACCGGTACTTTGGTCAATACTCTTCATCCGAAAAGGAGGAGTATTGAGGGAACCAAGGTGCAGCGCGTTGAAATGACATGATGAATTTATTTAATAAGACAAAACGAACTATACTTGAAAATGATACAAAATAACAAAACGAAAGTAGACAGTCCTGAACGACGAACTTACATACAACGTGACGAACGAAATGAACAGGAACAGACTACATGAAATGAACAAACCGTATACAGTCCCGTATGGTGCAAACATTGACACGGACACAGGAGACAACCACCCACAAACAAACACTGTGAACCGCCTACCTAAATATGACTCTCAATTAGAGGAACGCCAAACACCTGCCTCCAATTGAGAGCCATACCAGGCAACCCTAAACCAACATAGAAACAGACAACATAGAATGCCCACCCAAACTCACGTCCTGACCAACTAACACACAAAACTAAACAGAAAACAGGTCAGGAACGTGACAGTACCCCCCCCACAAGGTGCGAACTCCGGACGCACCAGCACAAAGTCTAGGGGAGGGTCTGGGTGGGCATCTAACCACGGTGGTGGCTCAGGCTCCGGGCGCGGTTCCCACCCCACCATAATCCATCCTAACTTCCTCCCACAAAGAATGTCCACCCTCTTTCTTCCCCCACACAATTCTCTTAATAATATATTAAATAAAGATAACACCAGGACAGAGAGATAAATCAAGATAGAGGGATAGATAAGACTATAGAGATAGATGAAGATAGAGAGGGAGATTAGGATAGAGGGGCAACTCCGGACTGAAAGGCAGCTCCGGACAGAGAGACAGCTCTGGACTGATGGGCAGTTCTGGGTATCCAGCCTTTTCAGGCTGAAAGGCAGCTCATGGCTGACTGACGACTCTCGATGCTCATGGCTGGCTGACGGCTCTCGACGCTCATGGCAGGCTGACGGCTCTCGACGCTCATGGCAGGCTGACGGCTCTCGACGCTCATGGCAGGCTGACGGCTCTCGACGCTCATGGCAGGCTGACGGCTCTCGACGCTCATGGCAGGCTGACGGCTCTCGACGCTCATGGCAGGCTGACGGCTCTCGACGCTCATGGCAGGCTGACGGCTCACGACGCTCATGGCGCTCTGACGGCTCTGGCTGCTCATGGCTCTCTGACGGCTCTGGCTGCTCATGGCTCACTGACGGCTCTGGCTGCACATGGCTCTTTGACGGCTCTGGCTGCTCATGGCGCTCTGACGGCTCTGGCTGCTCATGGCTCGCTGGCGGCTCTGGCAGATCCTGTCTGGTTGGCGGCTCTGGCAGATCCTGTCTGGTTGGCGGCTCTGGCAGATCCTGTCTGGTTGGCGGCTCTGGCAGATCCTGTCTGGTTGGCGGCTCTGGCAGATCCTGTCTGGCTGACGGCTCTAGCGGCTCCTGTCTGGCTGATGGCTCTAGCGGCTCCTGTCTGGCTGACGGCTCTGTAGGCTCATGGCAGACGGGCGGCTTTGCAGGCTCATGGCAGACGGGCGGCTTTGCAGGCTCCTGGCAGACGGATGGCTCAGATGGCGCTGGGGAGACGGATGGCTCAGATGGCGCTGGGGAGACGGATGGCTCAGATGGCGCTGGGGAGACGGATGGCTCAGATGGCGCTGGTGAGACGGATGGCTCTGGCCGGATATGGCGCACTGTAGACCTGGTGCGTGGTGCCGGAACTGGAGGCACCGTGCTAATGATAAGCACCTTCCTACTAGTGCGGGGAGCAGGGACAGGGCACACTGTATTCTCAAAGCCTACTCTATCCCTGATGCGTGGTACCGGCACTGGTGACGCCGGGCTGAGGACAAGCACATCAGGATTAGTAGGGGGAGAATATACAGTGTGTACAGGGCTCTGGAGACGCACTGGTAGCTTAGTGCGTGGGCCCGGAACTGGAGGCACCGGGCTAAATACACGCACCACAGGGAGAGTGCGTGGAGGAGGAACAGGGCTCTGGAAATGCACTGGTAGCCTAGTGCGTAATGTAGGCACTGTAGGTACTAGGCTGGGGCGGGGAGGTGGCGCCGGAAATACCGGACCGTGCAGGCGTACTGGCTCTCTTGAGCATTGAGCCTGCCCAACCTTACCTGGTTGAATGCTCCCGGTAGCCCTGCCAGTGCGGCGAGGTGGAATAGCCCGCACTGGGCTATGCAGGCGAACCGGGGAAACCATGCGTAAGGCAGGTGCCATGTATGCCGGCCCGAGGAGACGCACTGGAGACCAGACGCGTTGAGCCGGCCTCATGACACCTGGCTCAATGCCCAATCTAGCCCTACCAGTGCGGGGAGGTGGAATAACCCGCACTGGGCTATGCACACGTACAGGAGACACCGTGCGCTCTACTGCGTAACACGGTGTCTGCCCGTACTCCCGCTCTCCACGGTTAGCCTGGGAAGTGGGCGCAGGTCTCCTACCTGCCCTTGGCCCACAACCCCTTAGCCCCCCCCCAAGAATTTTTTGGGAATTACTCACGGGCTTTTCGGGCTTCCGTGCAAGACGCGTCCCCTCATAACTCCGGTTCTTCACTCCAGTAGCCTCTGCTCTCCTCAGTGCCTCCACCTGTTCCCATGGGAGGCGATCCCTTCCAGCCAGGATCTCCTCCCATGTGTAGCAACCTTTACCGTCCAATACATCGTCCCAAGTCCATTCCTCCTTCTTGCGCTGTCCCTTACTCCGTTTAACCCGCTGCTTGGCTCTGGTAATTTGGTGGGTGGTTCTGTAACGATAATCCTCCTCCTCTTCATCCGAAAAGGAGGAGTATTGAGGGAACCAAGGTGCAGCGCGTTGAAATGACATGATGAATTTATTTAATAAGACAAAACGAACTATACTTGAAAATGATACAAAATAACAAAACGAAAGTAGACAGTCCTGAACGACGAACTTACATACAACGTGACGAACGAAATGAACAGGAACAGACTACATGAAATGAACAAACCGTATACAGTCCCGTATGGTGCAAACATTGACACGGACACAGGAGACAACCACCCACAAACAAACACTGTGAACCGCCTACCTAAATATGACTCTCAATTAGAGGAACGCCAAACACCTGCCTCCAATTGAGAGCCATACCAGGCAACCCTAAACCAACATAGAAACAGACAACATAGAATGCCCACCCAAACTCACGTCCTGACCAACTAACACACAAAACTAAACAGAAAACAGGTCAGGAACGTGACACATAGAAAGAGACCTGTTTGGTGTCGAAATGAGAATCAGTATTTTAATTATTGCTTTTTAAACATATTATTCATTTTTAAAGAAAATCTCAATCTCTGAGGAATTGTACTAGTTTTCCCAATTTTTTGGAGCTCAGTTTTTGAAATATTTATTTTAAAAAGTAATTCTTGCTCATCTTTATCAAGGGTGTCAATAAAATGTTTTAATTGGTCGTCCTGAGGGACAGGACTGAGGACAGTGCAAACTTGGCTGAGTCGTCGTGGAAACCAGCTGTTTCATCTGTCCTCCACGCTCACACATCCGTCCACTCAGCCAGTAATGTGTCAGGTCCATTAACAGGAGGATCTGGCACTGCAAACTCATTCAGAAGTCACAACTCTTTTGTCACGATATAAACTGATGGGTTCATTCAAAACTCTAAAATATTGGTTATTGATTTGATACAGCCAATCATTTCCAAATAGGTCTAAGTGAATCCATTGTCTGAACTGCTGGGCTCAATAATGGTCTGAACTTTGCCATAGTGCCATTGAGAAGGGTCAGGGGGAAAGAAGGGGATACAATAGCCCGAAGGATTACAGTTGCCTTGCACAGAGAACTGTGTTGAGAACGGGCTCTGGAGTCTGCCAAACACCAAAAACAGCCTTAATTTACGCAATATTTTTTCCCCCTGACAGATCAGTTATAAATCACAAATGAACTCCTTCCTCTGAGTAGTTTGGCATGACATGAAACAATGGAGTCTTTATAAAAGAGCAGAGTAGAGGCACTTAGGACAGCAGAGAGGCTCTGCTTGACTCAACACTGGCCATGATTTGATGAGGTAAAACCCCCGACACACATTTACACACACTGCTGATTAGGGCCTACCACTGGCAGGGACATGGGCCTACCACTGGCAGGGACATAAGAGATGTACACAACTTAATAAATTGTGAGCTCAAGCAGATAACGGCAACCAGCAACAGCATTGTCACAAACATCAGCTCTCCTCATATAACAGGCCTATTACATGGCAGCCATTTTAAGGGCTTTCCTGGAAATGCCTTTGAGAGATTCAATCATTCATGTAATTGTGGAAAAGCAATGAGGCAGCCAGCCCCTCCTTGAAGCGAAACAGGACCCCATGAACCCTATGTTAGAGTTAGTGGTCCTTCTAAATACTTTCAAAATGCATCCTTCTTCCTCAATTTAGGCTATAGGAGTCTGCATCTGCAAGCCCTCCATTACATAGCTTTCACCTATCCAGTTATGTCAGGGTGTATAGTAATTTGGTGCACAACATGCACCATTGCACAAGTGTGTATAAATACGTGAATTTGAAATGCGTTCTTTGCATATCCCAATTCCCCCTGAGACACCATCGGAGGGTGGGATCATAGCCAGGGTCTGCCATATCCCAATTCCCCCTGAGACACCATCGGAGGGTGGGATTATAGCCACGGTCTGCCATATCCCAATTCCCCCTGAGACACCATCGGAGGGTGGGATCATAGCCAGGGTCTGCCATATCCCAATTCCCCCTGAGACACCATCGGAGGGTGGGATTATAGCCAGGGTCTGCCATATCCCAATTCCCCCTGAGACACCATCGGAGGGTGGGATCATAGCCAGGGTCTGCCATATCCCAATTCCCCCTGAGACACCATCGGAGGGTGGGATCATAGCCAGGGTCTGCCATATCCCAATTCCCCCTGAGACACCATCGGAGGGTGGGATCATAGCCAGGGTCTGCCATATCCCAATTCCCCCTGAGACACCATCGGAGGGTGGGATCATAGCCAGGGTCTGCCATATCCCAATTCCCCCTGAGACACCATCGGAGGGTGGGATCATAGCCAGGGTCTGCCACATCCCAATTCCCCCTGAGACACCATCGGAGGGTGGGATCATAGCCAGGGTCTGCCATATCCCAATTCCCCCTGAGACACCATCGGAGGGTGGGATCATAGCCAGGGTCTGCCACATCCCAATTCCCCCTGAGACACCATCGGAGGGTGGGATCATAGCCAGGGTCTGCCACATCCCAATTCCCCCTGAGACACCATCGGAGGGTGGGATCATAGCCAGGGTCTGCCATTATCAACAATGACCATGGTGCAATTAGGGTTAAGTGCCTTGCTCAAGGGCGCATCAGCAGATGTTTCTGCTCAGGGATTCGAACTAGTAACCTTTCAGTCACTGATCCAACACTCTGACCGCTAGGCCATCTGCCAACCCATAGGCCAAAGCTACTTCAAGGGAAGAAGGAAGAATAAATTCCTGAAGTATTCCAGGACAGTGGAATGGGCTGGAATGAGGAACACTGTCTGATACACATCCCATTCCTTCAGTTTCCAAATAATTGATTATACAGTACTCATAGGTAGGGAAGAGGAGTTTTTCCTTGACCATGGGAACTGACCAGGTAAAACTCCAGACCGAGCTTTTCCTCAACAGGTTAAATGGTAAAAAAAAGTGTTAACACACTTATGAATTGCACAACGTACAGTAGTTCCTTCCTTCATTGTAAACTACTACCTGAAAACATCAGGGCTATTACAGTGTTGTTGCTGTTATTTGCTATTGGAATTGGAGCCACATGCTGCTAATCAGCTTGGTCCAGGTTTAATGGATGTCACATGAGCTACTCCCTCTTGTCTCTCTCTCTCTCTCTCTGTGTGTGTGTGTGTTTGGCTTGAGCTTTAGTCCTATGCTGACTAATTCACATACATGCACACACACATATACTCACCAACAGTCCCTTCTTTAAATAGAGAAGTTTCCAGAGAACTGTGGGTCTTTGGGCTGTTTTGGAAATGCTTGTGTGATGACGACATGTCACAGGGGACATATTTCACCCTTAATTG
Organism: Salvelinus fontinalis; assembly: GCF_029448725.1. Classification (NCBI taxonomy): domain Eukaryota; kingdom Metazoa; phylum Chordata; class Actinopteri; order Salmoniformes; family Salmonidae; genus Salvelinus; species Salvelinus fontinalis. The sequence goes on along the minus strand of NC_074683.1, from coordinate 42,965,784 downwards.
GGGACTTGAGGCTTTTTCTCCAGCAAAAAGGAGGGAAAAACGTCTACTTCCTCCTCAGAGTGAATTGACCAGTGTTTAGCCACAATGTTGTTCCTCTAGAGAATCAGTTCCCAGGGGAAAGAGAGACAGCTCCAAGAGCATCTTCCTGTGTGTGTGTGTGTGTGTGTGTGCGTGCGTGCGTGCGTGGGGACCAGGGAAGAACGGCAGCCCCCTCTCATTGAAGCCACAAATTTCAAGGCACTTCAGGCATCGTTTTCAGAAAACAGGATCTCCCATTATAGTGAATGGGAATGGCAATCTTCGTGTTCAATCTTAGTGTAATTAAAACTTTTGTTTAAGACAATCATGGTACCAATAATTGCTTCGATTACACCAGTATTTCTTTTAACCGATTAACCAACTTCTTTGGCTTCAAATGTGCTATTGAGTCTTCACATGGAATTGAATGGTGTCACATGATCGATGGCTTTGTCCATTCATATGCAGTCATTGATGTAGATGAGTGCATGTCAAACAGGTGTATGTTTGTGTGTGTCCCTTGTTTTGGCATTCTGGGTTCTCAAAAAATTGCATAAACACAGTAAATGTAATGTAGCCCTAACATGGGGTAAACTTCCACCCGGGGTAATATGCCCCCTGCATGTACTTCTCACAGAAACCTTCAGCATTTTACCCCCACCACTTTCCCTGGTTGCCACCACTTTTGCTAAACTAAAAATGTTGTCTGTCTCATCATAATTTAAGTTACTGCCCCCAAAAAATGTTAAGTAGGGTGGTGTTTTACCACAAGTTACTCTACAGTTGACCCGTGCAACATTTAGCCCCACTCTCCCTTATGCACTCACAGTAAATGGTGAAGGTGCATATAGATGGAGCAATTAAGATATGACGTCTTTGTATGAGAACTATCCACAGACTTTTTAAACTACGGTGCACGACATGGTTCAATGTAACTATAAATCAGCTCAATCTACTTTTACATTTTTTTAATTGCACCCTCTTGGCGATCGAATTGGGATCATGTATATTGTCTTAATGCCAATACAAAAAAAGAGTAATGGAGAGCACTGTACAATACGGTGAACTGTAGTAAGTAGATGTGGGGCTGCCATCTTTATGCACGTGCTTCACCATGCTGCTGCTAAATACTCTGGGTTTAAAATTGTGTAGTTCGCACATTTAGAAGTTGAGAAATAAATAAACTAGGAATGGAAAGCTGGGATCTCCCCTTTTTAACAAAGGCCATTAAAACTGCTGTTTTCCCCGAAATTGCAATAATTGTTGTGCGTTGACTGCTTGTCAGAATGCATGTTTCCCTCCTGGTACTCGTAACTTGAATGTGGCTCAAGATAAATATTTCTCTCACGTAGAACACACAACAAAAAGCCAACAAGGTACATAGATAAACTTTTCTACTATGGGGTTGTCTGATTTTTCTATTCATTACACGTTTTGTTGGCAGAAGAAAAGTACATGTGGACTGTTCTAGCATCTTCAAATGAAATGATTTTGCTGTGACGCAATGCCACACATAAATGACTGGAGCGGAAACACTGGTGTTTGTCTCAGCACAGTGCCTTTAGAAAGTATTCACACCTCTTGACAACAAATTTGTTGTGTTGCAGCTTGAATTTAAAATGACTTAAATTTAGATGTTTTTATACCGGTGGTGTAAAGCAGGGGTTCCTAAACTTTTTCACTCATGCCCCCCTTCCTGCATTGGGAACATCCCGCACCTCCCATTCGCATTTTGCAGGTTTAAAGCATATTTCCTTTAAAACCTTAAAACAGTTACAGCGTTTAATGGCTGTGATATGAGAAATTGAGGATGGATCAACAACATTGTAATTACTCCACAATGCTAACATAATTGACAGAGTGAAAAGAAGGAAATACTCCACATGCATCCTGTTTGCAGCAAGGCACTAAAGCAATTAACTTTTTGTCCTGAATACGAAGTGTTCGGGAGAAACATATGCTTTTCAAGCATAGTGGAGGCTGCATCATGTTATGGGTATGCTTGTAATCCTTAGGAATAGGGAGTTTTTCAGGATAAAAAATAAACGAAATGGAGCTAAGCACAGGCAAAATCCTAGAGGAAAACCGGGTTCAGTCTGCTTTCCACCAGACACTGGAAGATGAATTCACCTTTCAGCAGGACAATAACCTAAAACACAAGGCCATATCAACACTTGAGTTGCTTACCAAAAAGACAGTGAATGTTCCTGAGTGGCTGAGTTACTGTGCTTGATAATCTATGGCAAGACTTGAAAATGGTTGTCAAGGAATGATCAACAACCAATTCACAGAGCTTGAATAATTTTCAAACAAATAATGTGCAAATATTGCACAATCCAGGTGTGCAAAGCTCTTAGAGACTTACCCAGACAGACTCACCACTGAAATCACTGCCAAAGGTGATTCTAACAGGTATTGACTCAGGGGTGTATTACTTTTCAATAGATGTGCAAAAACTTCTGAAAACATGTCCACTTGGTCAGTATGGGGTATTGTGGTAGATGGGTGAGAAAAACATATATTTAATCCATTTAGAATTATGGCTGTAACACAACAAAATGTGGAATAAGTCAAGGGGTATGCATTCTTTCTGAAGGCACTGTATATCAAATCAAATTTCATTGGTCACATACACATATTTAGCAGATGTTATTACGGGTGTAGCAAAATGCTTGTAATGCTATGTAAGCGTATGTGTGTGTGAACACATGTATGTGTGTTTGAGAGAGCCTACAAGTGTGTGTGTGTGTGTGTGTGTGTGTGTGTGTGTGTGTGTGTGTGTGTGTGTGTGTGTGTGTGTGTGTGTGTGTGTGTGTGCTTCGGACAGTGTTCTGAGGGGAAAGCATTTCTATGCACCTATAGAACACCCTATATGGATTGCACCTCAATGTATCTGTCCCATGTACCAGCAATAGAAAGGGAAAAGGGAGTGATAGAGCATACCGCTACACATGTGGATGTGATTGCAGACCTATGATGATGTCATCCCTCTGTCAGGTTATCAGGCCCCAGGCACGGGGGCTAGCACAAACATGTGGCTCCACACAACACACACACACACCAGTCTCTGTACTGTACACTAATGAGAGTGTTGCCAAGTAACTTGTTAGAACTGAGATTGAGTGTGAGGTCCCTCTTCTCTCTTTCGTTCTCTCTCTGAGTAAAGTCTCTTCCTCTGTCCTTCCCATCAGCTTCTCCGGCATGGCTGCAACATGACCTCATCTGGAATAGGCTTATATCCAGTACACACACACACATACACACATGTGCATGCATGCACACATTAAGATTAGCAAACATGACAAACAAATTGTTCATGATGTGTACACACACACACACACACACACACACACACACACACACACACACACACACACACACACACACACACACACACACACACACACACACACACACACACACACACACACACACACACACACACACACACACAGAGTCTGTACATCACAGAGCCCCTTATAAGGTCCTGTTGATGATGTAATGGGCTCTAGAGCTGTGCTGTCTGGCTGGGGGTGTGTGGAGAACACTTCTCATAATGTTAGTTTTCTGCCTGGAATGTCCACATTGCTGGGAACTCCGGGAAGGAGAGGTGGGAGAGCGGAGAGGGAATAGGATTTGATCTGAGACTTTACGGACATACAGATCAGGTAGGAACAAACCCAGATGAACTCAGAACATGCTACAGTATAGTCCCTTTGAGTGAATTTTTTGGGGGGGGTGGGGATAGGGGGGGGGGGTGGGTGTTAGGTTAAAAAAAAAGAATCAAATCACTAGGAATTCAGCAAAAAAATTGCTTAAATCAGGAAATCTTGTCCCAAGTATTCCCACAAATAAATAGGGACATATGTGATCATGTCTCAATGTAATCAAGGTATACAATTATTGTTATTTTCAAATACTCTTATTGGGCTTAATTATTATAATTATGTTCCGGCCCCCCGACCATCCACTCCAACAAAAATCGTCCCGTGGTGGAATCTAGTTGCCTTCCCCTATATTACAAGGATGGATTTAGGTTTATTCTTATTAGCCTACACATAACCTGGAGTTATGATACAAAATAATGATAACATGCTAAATTATGCTTACAGTATTTCACTTTGCTACAAACACTCAAATTAACATTCCACCCATACATTTATTTGGATAACTTACCTCAACAACTCAGACAAGTCTAGAAAAACGAACTACACCCAAAAGTTAGCCTAACATCTAAAAGCACTTCTCAGTCTAAAGAGAAGATGGCCTATAACGGGAACAATAATAAGGCTGCTAAACTATTAGAAAATATTCCTCTTAATTGATTTTGCTCTAAATTATAGGCTACATTAGCCTAAATATTCACACACAAACACAAAATGTTGAATATGGTCACTATCACTAATCACATTTATGGGTAGAGAGATGAGCTAATCAGAATCTCAGTTTAGATTTCCCAGCTGCACTCCCGGCATTGATTTTCCAGCATTCCGAACCATGTGGGTTATAAATCAGTTGGGAATTTTCAGTGAGAAGATTTAAAATGTATCAAGTGAAACAGGAATATTAAAATACAGAAAACTCAGTGTGTCAATGAAGAAATACTGTACATGTGTACAATATAGGCTAAACTTTGTGATCAGTTTGTCTAGCTACTGTAAATTTCTGTAGTTAGGCTGTATTTTGGGCCTGTGTGTGTGTGTGTGTGTGTGTGTGTGTGTGTGTGTGTGTGTGTGTGTGTGTGTGTGTGGTGTGTGTGTGTGTACACGTTAGTACACGTGTGTGTGCATGAGAGAAAATTCCAATTGCGTACTGACAGTCATCCAGCTCATTAGCATTTCGGTATTGTAGTAAAACATAATGCATGCCAAGAAAATGCTCATAAAAACAACCCCATAAATATTTACAGAGAAAATAAACTACTAAATTGCATTGCAAATTTGTCAAAGTAATACAGCTCCATGCAAGAGCTTACATCATTGAGAGTTTCTGAAGTTTTCTGTAAATCCACACGCTAGCCCTGCCCTATACAAACCCAGGCGTCCATCACTATATCTCTGAGATTCTGTAAATATGTTCTTGCTTTAATGGGGAAAATGTTTTACAACACAAAACAATGAATATCAAATAAATGTCAAAACAATGTGAACAAACATTAGCTACATGCGTGTTTGTTCTTGTGTGTGTATTTATGTATGTGTATATGTATAAGGTTTGTGTGTATTCAAACACATGTTTATGCTGGTGTGTATGGTGAAAATAATTAACCAACTGCTCCTTGCCAAGGCACCATCTGTGATGCCAGTCAAAACATCCTCGCAAACGCCAGCAGGACAGGGATGTGGAGACTGGAGGGAAATGAGAAGGGCAACACACACACACACACACACACGGGCTGGGTGAAGGAACAGCGATTGTTCCTAGAGAGAGCACTGAGGGCCAGGGAACAGGGAGGAAATGATGTCTCCGTCATGGACATGGTACATTTCCTGTCTGAACATTAGCTCACCAGCTCAGAAGTGTACTGTAGTAGACAGAGGAAAGGGAGTGTGGGGTGACTTCCGCACACTGGATAACATTGCATTCAGAAGAAAGACAAATACAGGCAGCTATTTCATGTCTTGATTTGATTGAAAGTAAAGGCTCGTAAACCTTCAACAGAAGTCAAGTTTTTGTAGACTTTTAAATATGTTACATCACTAAGTTAAACCACACCTTTCCCTTTGAATCACAACCTTTCGTTTGTCTCCCTCTTCTAAAGGCTGAAATTACTGCTCATCCAGGAGAAAGCCTACTGGGAAAGAAAGGAGGAGGAGAGCAAGAGAGAGGTCTCTGCTTTAAAGGAAGAGCTGACTAAACTCAAGTCTTTTGCATTGTTGGTCGTTGACGAGCAGCAGCGCCTGATGAATCAACTTTCACAGCAGAGCAAACGCGTCCAGAAACTGACAGAAATCGCCGACCACGCCCAACAGGAGCTAAACTCCACCCATTCCAGGGCAAAGGAGGAGGAGCTTAAAGCACTTCGTCTGGAGGCGGAGCTACACAAACAAGCTTCCTACTTCCACCTCAAACAGGAAGCCATGATGGCCAAACTGTCCAATGAGGACACACAGAACCGGCAGCTGTGTCAGCGGTTGGCTGCCCTCAGTCGAAAGCTGGATGAGCTGGAGGGGACCAAGGGCGCCTTCCAGAGGGTCGAGGAGGAACTGAAGGAGCTGAGGGACAGGCTTGGCCATGGGAGAGAAGGGAGCACAACAACCCCTGGCTTGCTCTCAGAGGTGGAACAGCTGAGGATGAGGGTTATGGAGATGGAAGGAAAGGATGAGGAGCTGATCCGAATGGGGGACCAATGCCGGGACCTGGACCGAAAACTTGGGAGGGAGTCCAGCCAGAGCCGCAGCCTGAAGGCCGAGGTGGACAAGCTGAACGGCCGAATCAGTGAGCTGGACAGACTGGAGGAGGCTCTGGGGAAAAGCAGGCAGGAGTGCAGCTCTCTGAAGGGCAGCCTGGAGAAGGAGAGGGCCAGCACCAAGCAGCTGTCTGGAGAGCTGGATACCCTCAGGGTGCGGGTAAGGGAACTGGAAGCCATCGAGGGCCAGCTGGAAAAATCTGAGGGGGCGTTGAGACAGGACTTTGCCAAGCTGAGAACACTCACAATGGTAGTGGTTGAAGAGAGGAAGAACATGGCTGAGCGACTCAGGCAGACAGAGGAGAAACTCCAGGAGAAGAAGGATGGGAAACGGCAGGCTGAGAGTGACAGTGTGTCAACAGCCACAGAGAAACTCATTGAGGAGAGCCGCAAGGCACTGAGGTCTAAAGCAGAGCTAGAGGACAGGATTCAGAGTGTGGCCAAAGAGCGGGACGAGCTGCGGGTGAGGCTGAGGGCAGAGGAGGATAGGAGTGGGGATCTGCAAAGCAAAGTTAGCGCCATGAAAAAAAGGATTCTGATCTTGGAGGTCAAAAAGGGGGAGTTATGTCGAGAAGTCAAGAGCCCCCTGCTGGACAACACTAACCACGGCTACCAACAGGAAGACAACAAAGTAAAAGAACTCACCCAGGAGGTAGATAGACTGAGGAGGAGACTCATTCAGAAAGGAGTGATAGAGGGAGAGCTGATGAAGGCAGAGGAGGACTTTGAGTCTTTGGAGAGGAAGTGCTCCAAGGAGCAGGAGACAGCCAGAGCTCTGGCAGTGGAGCTGGAGGAGTCCAGGAGGGAGCTCTCCAAGTACCAGCTAGCTGAGAAGAAGGAGAACAACCAGGAGCACCTCCTCCTCAGGCGACTCCAGGAGGAGCAAGTCAAGTCTGTCCTCCTCAAAAGGGAGGTGGAGGCACTCAAGGAGAAGGTCCAGAGGCTGATGGGGACAGAGGAGTCCATCTGTCGGGTGCAGATGGACAGCTCCACCCTGCAGAAGAGGCTGACCCAGCAGGATGTCAGGAACAGGGAGCTGGCTAGGGAGGTGGAGGGACTGACCCATGAGCTGGAGAGGTACCGGCGATTCAGCAAGAGCCTCCGGCCAGGCATGACTGGCCGATGCTTCTCAGACCTCCACCTGTGCACCAAGGAGGTGCAGACAGAGCCCGCAGACACCCTGCCACCTGACTACAGGAGCCTGGCTCCGCTGGCGCTCAGCTGTAAACTGTATGAGGAGATCGATGGAGAGGACCCAAATCAAAAGGAGGATCGTGTCATCAACAAGTGCATCTCACCTCCGCTGAACAACATTGAAAGCTTGAACCACCAAAACAATCATGTGAGGCGATTCAGCATACCTTCACCCAACGGCAAGGACAATCACCATCCCATTAACTGCAAAGTGTTGAACGGTAACTTTTTCCAGAAAGGAGATGTGATGCTTGCACACACCCAAGGGAAGCCCTTACACATCAGGGTAACACCTGACCATGGACTCAACACGGCCATGCTGGATATCAGTAGCCCCACCACTGACAATGCCTTATCCTACACCAGCACCGCCATCATCCCCACCAGCGGAGCCCCACCAAAACAGAGAATCACCATCATCCCAAATGCTGCCATCTCACCAGTGGCCAGAACAAAGAGCGCCCCACTACCAGAAGGGTTTGGAAGCCCAGACAGAGTCCTCTCCCCTCTCACCATGACACCCATCTCAGTCATGTCCCCAGATTCCTCCAGGTCAGTGTCACCTGACCACACTGGCTCTCCCATCCAGATGCTAACAGTCAGCACTGGATCGCTTGAATCCACTAAGGTCATAGGTCAAGCCGTATTCCGGGTGAGCCCGGAGAGGCAGAATGGCTGGCAGCTACAGAGGTCCAACAGCACTGGTCCGAGCATCATCACCACAGAGGACAACAAGATCCACATCCACCTTGGGAGCCCCTACATCCAGTCTTTTAATGGTATAACCCAGAGCCAGTCTGGTGGCCCGTACCACACCCCCGTCCGGGAGCTAAGGACACCAGTACTGACCAATGGCTGCCACGTCAAAGGCAACAGCAAGATCACCAGTAGCATCACCATAGCCCCTGCAAACACCCCTGTCTCACAACCCTCACACATTACAGTAAGTGGCCCTTATGATTGAAATGCCCACCCCCATCCAGCCCCTAGTGACAGATTATTTACCCGATACTGAGTCCCTTTCACCACAAAACCAACAGAGAATCAGCTCAAACCAGCCTATGTCTGAACGGCCACATCATCCTAATAATAACAAGTGTGTGATTCCATCAGTGTGTGCATGAAAAAGCACTCATCAAACACATACCTAATCCTATCTGGACTTGGTCTGCACTCACTGTACATTACTTAATTACATTACTATAATGTGTGCATTACATTTTTAAACATTAAAAACAATTTGGTTTATTCTGTTGTTCCCATGTTGCCCATTTAATAAAGGGTATAAATTCCTGATGAATATGTTGACTATCATTCTAAAATAGCATGTGTTTTATATTAACCTAGCTTACTTACATGTTTTTGATTGGGCTATATTTTCTTTGATGGTCTAACCTCATTCACTGTAAAAGACAAACAATCTAACTTTTAAATGGTTGAAAATAGCTGGAAGTTGGATATTTTTTTATGCACTCATTTTTAATACTTACTGAGACCACAGAGGATTTTTTTTACCATGACCTAGAGGTACCAACATGTGTGATCAGTGATATTTACAGGCTGATATCACCATTCCATCTCTACCACACCATAACCTCAGCATGAGCATATGCCTGTACTGAGCATATGCCCCACAAGGATAGTAAAACAAGGACAATTCTGCCATTTCCCTAACCCTCATTTTAACCCTAACCCCAACGTTTGGGTTAGGGACATATGCTATTTTAAGCGTTGGGGTTAGGGTTAAAAATAGGGTTAGGGTTACAATTAGGGTTAGGTTAAGGGTAAGTGGTTAGTGGTTAAGATCAGGGATAGGAGTTAGATTTAGGTTTAGGGTTTAAGGTAAGGTTTAAGATTAGGGTTATGGTAATGGTTAGGGAAAATAGGATTTTGAATGGACATTAATTTAGGTCCCCATGAGGATAGAAGAACAAAACCTGTGTGTGTGTGTGTGTGTGTGTGTGTGTGTGTGTGTGTGTGTGTGTGTGTGTGTGCGTAGCGGCTCCAGCCTTATCCAATGATACGCAGGAAAACTCAGCTCAGATCAAAAGCACCAAGGGAAGGGGGGAAACACTGTGGGGAACTGAGTGTACTCAGTGATGTTAGGTCTATTCTTGATGGGAGAACATTTCCTCAAATTAGATCCATTTCAAGGATCAGTGTTCCAATGTGAAAATAAACAGTGGCCTAATTTGTCAGTGGCCTAATTTGGGCAAGCAATTCAAGCACAAAACAGAAGTGCAAACAAACATATAGCCTAAGCTGAGGTAGTCAAAGATAATATACAGTAGGTCAGGTAAACTGCCAGCCTCTCCTTTTTAAGCACACACACACACACACACACACACACACACAGACACACACACACACACACACTTGCGACTGACACAGACAGAGAGCATACCATACTCTACAAAAGGAAGGAAGGAGTGGTACTTTTAAAGATGCACTCCAGCGATTTTTTTTTTTTTAGCTTTTATGTTTTAACTTTTCCTTTTGAAAACAAAATCCCAAGTATAAATACAGCAATGTACACACACTTAAAGGTAAAACATATGTCTTCAGCAAAAAAGTGCTGCAAACTTCAAAGTGTTAACCATTCATGGAGTTGGTCTGATGTGATGTCATCATCTCACCCTTGCTTGTGAGGACAATAGACGAGCAATAGAAGACAAAAGAGAAAAGGCCCAGCCCCCACTTGTGCCATGTCATTTCATACCTGGACCAGCTATTGAGATGTGCTGTTTGTTAAGTAAATCAAGTGTTAAATGAGGTGAAAAGGAAACTGTAGTAGGTCTTTAAAGTGGCACTCCAGTCTCCTTTTCACCCCAGTTAACACCAGATTTACTTAACAAAAGGCACATCTCAATAGGTGGTCCAGGTAAGTCATGACATCGCACAAGAGGGGGTGTGGGCCTTTCCTCTTTTGTTCTTTATTGCTCCTCTATTGTTCCTCGAGCAAGGTGGAGGCCGATGACATCATGACTTCCCATCAGACCAACTCCTTGAAGTTTAGTCTATTTTTCTCAAAACATATTTTTATACTCTTTAGTGTGTGTACTTTACCGTAGTTATACTTGGGATATCAATTTTCAACAGGACAAGTTCAGAAATCACTGGAGGATCTCTTTAAGCTACAAAGAATTGACTTCAGTAGTTCAGCTATATCCGAACAGAGAAACATACTCACAATGCAGTATCCTGTACCTAAGGTGACAAGCTGAATCCCATTATGATTACTCACCAGAGACGTAAGGGAAGAAGGTTGGCTGGAAGCCACCAGGAGCAGACAGATCATGACCATACATGACAAACATGAAGCGTTTTCTGTGGCCAAGGCAACCGTCTGAAAACAGTTTGGACAGATTTTTGCGTGACAGAGGCCTCGTGGGAGTGTGACGGCCATGAAATCTCACACACAATGCACTCACACTCCTCTCTCTATCCCTGCAGAGTCATTACATGTCAGTTCAGCAACCCATGACACCCACCATCTCAGATTGATCTGAAATCGTTTCTGTAGTTACAAATAGATACGATTAGAATTCCTGCAGTTTTTTGGAGGTTGAAATATATTTTGTTATTAAGCTAATTAATTGTACCCTAATTGTCCTTTACATTTTTAGGATTCGCAGAATATTCACTAAATATAGTTCCGAACATCAGATTTGGACCAAACTTCCTCCTACCATTGAGGAAGACATAGGGAATCCAATAAAATTGTCAGAAGCAATCCATGGACCCCCACACCGCATGCCAATCCCATCTCAACAACCAGTATACAGTATAAGAATTCTTCTGACAAGTAGTATAGAGCTGCGGCTTGGTGTGTTGCTTCTTTATCCTATGTTATGTACTCCCTGTGAATCTGGTGATGTTTTTTTTACCTGTTCAGAGAAATTAGCCATTGAAGTCATTTGCAATACATTAGTGTGAAAGTACAAGGTTTTGCCCACTAGATGCCATTGTTGCTGCTACTACCACTCTCTTTTATCCATTTGCTGGTCATTTAAATGGATCACAACATTTTCTTTGCAACTTAAGGAAAAAAAACTATAGCTTTTGTTCATGATGAAAATAAATGGTGGTCATCCTCACAAGTCAAGCCAGTCCTCCATGAAAGCAACTCTCCTTGAATAGTCCAACAAATTGCAGCTCTCTAGGGCTATCCCTATGGTGCAAATCTAACATGAAGACTTTTCCTACAAGCCCAAAACTTTGATGGAGAAATGGGCTAGTGACCCTAATAAAATAATACAATAATATAGTCTAACTAATCCATACCTTTTTTGAAGGGAATAAACCACACACAGATGGACTGTTTCCTGGACACAGATTAAACCTAAGAGAAGGACAAACGTAATTGCTTTCATGGAGGACTGGCTTGAATTGTAAAGATGACCACACAATTTATTTTCATCATGAGCAAAAGCTATTGGTTTTCTAACCAAAGTTCCAAAGAAAATGTTGTGATCCATTTAATGAAGACAAGAGACCAGCAAAATGGATAAAAGGGTGTGGCAGTAGTAGGAACAAAGACATCTAGTGGGAAAAACCTGGTACTTTTACACTTATTTATGGTAAATAATGCAATATGGCTAATTTCTCGGAACAGCAATGTTTTGCCTATATGTATTTAGCAGCGGCACAACTTTGGCACCGCCGCAGAAAGAAATCCTAATGGAAACACACACACAAAAAAACATGATCAGATTCAGAGGGAATACATTACATAGGATGAAAAAACAAGCAGCAGCTCCATACTACCTGTCAGACATCGAGAAGTGACACTGTATAGGCCTACTGGTTGTTGGGTTGGGATTGGTGTGGGTTGCTTTGGATCATTTTAATGTATTCCTCATGTCTTACTCCTTGTTAGGAAGTATTACGGTCCAAATCGGATGTTGGATACCATATTTATTGAATATTATGTGAATCCTATAAATTAAAAAGGGCCAATTTAGGTGCAATCAATCAGCTTAATTTTTCAGATATTACATTATCTTTCAACAACATAATGAAGGAATGCTAATCTCATCAGTTTACTACTAAATTACAGCACAATGAGAGATGTTGGTTGTCAAAATCCTCTTGTGCTTTTTGAGATGAAATGACAATGCAGTTCTTCCGCTCCCCAACCTCTTTCTCTCACTAGTCAGTCCCCAAGCCATCGCTCTCCTTCACCCCCACCCTTTCTCCTCCCACTAAAAGAAGGGATGAAAGGAAGGATGATGACTGATACTCTTGTGGTCCTAGGGACATTCCCTCAATATGACACGCACACACACGCACACACACGGAACTCAGTAACATATGCTAAGACAGATCTTCTCATAAAACCACATTCTCCACAGTACAATCAGCTCATTCACTGCCAGCCCTTTAGAGAAGTTACTGGTTCAGTGCTAGGCCATCACTATCATACTGTATCCAGGCTGTATCACATCCGGCCGTGATTGGGAGTCCCATAGGGTGGCGCACAATTGGCCCAGCGTCGTCCGGGTTACCCCGGGATAGGCCGTCATTGTAAATAAGAATTTGTTCTTAACTGACTTGCCTAGTTAAATAAAAGTTAAATATAATAAAATGACAATACAGAGATCAGTTGGCCTAAGCAGCCGCGCCTGAGTAGCACAGTATCATGTGACTTACTCGCCCTACTCTTGAGTGCACTGTGTAATAGTTTAGTCATCTTAACAGCAGTGGATAAAGTAATGGTCAGGTGCTGTAAAGTGAAAGTGAGGGAGATAGACACAGGGAGATGCAGGGGAGGATAAAGGAGAGGACGTAAGAGCATAAGAGCATCTTCCTCAAGTACTCAGTCATTTTGATGAGACAGAAATGACAGTTGTTGGGTCTTTTTGAAACATCAGACCAAACACTGATTGAATTTAGGGCTGTGATGGTCATGGAATTTTGGATGACATTATCGGTCAGCCAAATTATGTGGTCACCCTTATAGGCCTAATCGTTATTTTTTGGGGTAAAGTGTATTTTACTATATACATGGGACTGGTTTGGATTTTTACTTTACCTTACATAACGGTATTTCAATGTTTGGTTTGTTAAATGTAATTTAAATTGTAATAACTGAGTGAGGAAAATTTAAAAAAATGATGGCAATTGTCTTTTCTTAATGCCAATAAGTAGTGCTGAGCATTAACCGAAATGTGGGTTATTTTTCATTTTTGAAATAACTAAGTGACCGATGTCGTTCAGATAAATCAGATCAAGCCTGAGCTGTGCAATTTAGTAGGGAGTTGTAGTTTCCAACAGGCCAATATTCTACATAGTTTAGTGCAGAAAACATGGTAATTAACTACAATGACCATAATCCATTGCCCGTATACTTTTCCAGTCTGTGTGGGGCAGACAGAGACAAGAAGAGAGAAGAATGCTTAATCGAGAGGGACCTTCACAAGATATCTCTAACTGAAAATACATGATCTAAGTGATTGATAGTTGGTATTCAGTCATAAAAGCATGCCTTATTGACTTTGAACTACTAAAATTGTGATTTTGTCAGACAGTGTAGGTAGTAGCTCTATAGAGATGAGATGACTTTGAATGATATAATAAAGTAATAAAATAAAACAAATGTAACAAATATACACAACAACTGAAATATTTTATTAAAGTAGAGTAATGTGAATAAATTATGCTTGATAAGCGGTAATGGGTAGTCACTAGCATCATGGGACTTGTATAAATGGTTTTGTTCGATGCTGTTACAGTGATTTTCTTTTTAGAATCGAACCGACATCGAAATGATCTCAAAAAGCACAAATGGCTCAACACTACCAGTAAGAGACTGCTAACAATTAACAAGAGCTTTGGGTGTGCACATTTAGCCTGCTTTCTTTTGAATCTTGCTTGTGAGGCAGTACTGGTGACAAAAGCAACCTAGAAATCGGCACAATGCCCCTTGTGACTAATTAAGAACTGCCATAGACCCAGATGGTATTAGCTAGAACGTCTATTCTAGACCCTGCCCGCCTGGGGGGTAAACAACCATTGATAACCATTGGCTCACAGCAATAACGTCACCTTTTTCAAACACAATTTTCTTGTTGTCTGCTTGTTGTAGTCAATTACAAAACTACATTTGAGAAAAGTGCAAGTTTTAGTCTAAAGATTCCTTTTCAACATTGCCTGCTCCCTGGTGTTCTCACTACTTAGAAAAAATGTAATATTGTAGGACTTCCCTAATGCTCTTTTTCATGATGATGCTAGCAGCTACTTGAGTGAGTGATTGCTAGCTAGCTACCGACCTGAACATTAAGGTAGCCAAAACCAACAACACAAACAAACGGACTAAACAGCAACAAGTAGTGAGCGGAGTCACAAACAGACTGTGCTAAACAAGTTAAATGTTTTCCACACATAGCTACGTGTAGCCTACTTGGACACTGCGTCCCCCCATTTCCCACCATACCACACTGAATAGCCTGAAGCCACAGGGCTCTTCTCGCAGGCATCATTTCCCTACATGGGAGCATTGCGAAATGTAGGTCAGGATTTTTGACCTGGCTAACAACACAGCAGCTTTCCGGCATGTTTTGTTATTTCTGTATATCAAAAAAATCAACAACGACGTGGCCTCTTTTACAATGGGAGTCAATATAATTTTTGGAGGGGTTTTCCACTATCTGTAGGTGTGGTCGAGGAAAATGTCTTATTATTATGTGAATGTCAACTTGGGCTATTGTATCCATTGAAAAGACATGGTCATAGAGGAGTATCATTATTCTGACAATGGAAGAGTAACTTTTTCACAAAATAGAGGCAGACAAAGACAAAACATGTGGTACAGTGTGGAAATGATAACAAATGATTAAAGTAAATCCAGAAATGTATGAAAATGTTTTGGCTAAAGTTTGATTGAACAGTATAAAACAATCAGAACAGAGAATACCAGTCATGGTAATTTCCTGTATTACTCAATGAAGAGAGAGAGACAACCACACACAAGTCAGAGTTATATTATAAATTCCATCTTTAATAATATATAAGCTTCACCAAAGCCCTTTTTTGACTCTCAGATCAATTCAGTGTCTATAAATGAATTCTCTGAGAGTGCTTACAAAACAATTCTTAGTTTTATTTATAGCCAAGATACACCCCTCTTCCTACAAAGAACCTTTTACTTGAAAGAGGAGTATCCCATAGCTAGACAGCATCAGCTATAAATCATCGTTCAGTTTGGTCTCCTAAGACGAGGTTTCAATCTCATGCTTGGTACTTCACTGTCTACCAAAACATTACCTCATCCAATGGCATACATCAATTGTCAAGTCTAGATACTCCCATACAAAATACAACCCCTCCTGGATAAGCTCAGAAAAGACAGTGAGCCTCTTAGGTCATATACCAGATCAAGATAAGGGCAACCTCAGAGGGGACATACAATGGTTCCAAACACTGCCTTACTCCTTCCCCCCATGAGAAAAGTAGGGAGTGACTGGCGTACAGACATTGTATGAGATAACTAACTGGTTCCCCATTAATAACGCCATCCCTTCACATGGTTTAGGAATAGTTACATACAGATTCCCATAAGAAAACAATGTTCCATTCTGTCCTCCTCCCCTTCTGATATTCTACATAGCACCACATGGTTTAACAGATATATTGACATATGAAGACAAGCCTGACCTCTCCCCTCTCTGGGCCCCAAGTGACTAAGCCCTAGCTCAGAAGGGGAAAATGCAACTACCCACATTATCTCACAAGCATATGATGAAAATAACATCTTATCTATCTATGTTACCTAGCTAAATCTGATTCTGCCACGACATACCGCCGCCCTTCATCCACACAATATACAATATTTCATGACACTAAACCTGCCCACCCCACGGATATAACTGCGGGACTGCGGGTTATGAGTCAACCTGCGCATCACTAATGTGCTGCTGCAGAGAGGTCAGTGTTGCCTAGGCAACCAAATACTTGTTTGCTACAACACAGCAAGGAGCGACAAAGTTTCATCATGTTGTAAAGAGTCCTGCTACCACAAAAATGGACTCAACGGTACCGGAGCGCCAAGTCTAGGTTCAAAAGGCTCCGTAACAGCTTCTACCTCCAAGCCATAAGACTGCTGAACAATTCATCAATTGGCCACCCAGACTATTTTCATTGTCACCACCAGGGGCGGACCGAAACAATAATTCAGGCCGGGAATTTGACTCCATCCCAGGCCACCCTGTTCACACAAACCACCAGACCGCTAATTTTGTAGGTTAACCCCATTTGCTGATGTAACGGGTACCAAACGAGTTATACATTTGGCCACTATGTTCATCTGGGAAGAAAGTTATCCACATTACAAAATACAAACATTTGGAACTGACCAACAAGTAGCCTATCTGAACACTGAGTTTTCAAGGTATGCTATGGCTATGGGTGCACCCTCAAAAACTCACTAGGAATACACCAATCATAGCACACACAAATGTACAAGGCTAGACACACAAAACAATTAGCCTACACTTTTAAAAAGAGAATGAGATATACAGAGTTAGCTCAAATGTTCAAATGATTATCTTTATATTCAAGCATCAAGCATATCAAAAGTATCAAAAAACTTCACACACACAAAAGTCGAAAAAGCACTCCTCTACAAAAAAATTTAGTTTACAATGTTCACTCACTGGTGTCCATAAAGCAAACAGCACAAAAATAAACACATCTATACACTGAGTCAATGAAATTGAACATTGGCTACATAACTGCAAGTATAATACGAAAGTCCAAAAAACATGCCTCTGTACAAAAGCTTTAACTCACAGCAAATGTTCCTTCACCCTTGTCAGCCTGTTAAGGAAGAGTCATGGCATAGCTACTTCAGAGTAACCAGTAAATAATTACCGCTAGTACACCAGTAGGCAGCGCAGTAACTCACTGCTCTCTGACATCTTGTCAATGATGTCATCTCTGTCAAGTCCCATAAGAATCTCCTTCTCTGTTGCCATCAAAACGAACGCTTCAATGTTCTCTTGAGTGAGGGAGGTTCTTAGGTGGTTCTTCACAACTTTCAGGGTGGAGAAGGTCCTCTCACAAGCCACCTGAGTGATGGACAGGGTGAGGAGGAACTTGTAGCCCAAACCAATGATGTGATACACATCCGTGAGCAGATTGTACTGAGACAGGAGAAGATAGCAGCATATTGGGCAGTTTTTACATGTGGGACAAGTTCTGCTTACCAACTCCACACTTTCATCAGGATCCTCAAAGCCTTCCCCTGATTCATCACTGGCGGCGTTGGCCCTGGTGTTGTACTCCTCCAATGCTGACTGTTTCAGTCTTTCCCACTGTTGCGCAAGGCTGATCAGTTCAGCCTGCAATGCCTCAACAGTGGCATGTTCATCAAATTCCAGTAAGCATTTGCTGAGCTCCTTCATGGCTGTCTTTGGAAGGCCCTTTTCTCTGATCTCAGGAAAATAATTCGGATTCATGCAGGAGATATCTGCACACAGCACTGCATTTCCTGCATAACGGCAGTGAATACTTTCAACAACAGTGTCCAGTACCACATTGTGGATCTTGATTTTGTAGTCCATGTCTGCATTAGCAATGGGGTCGTCTTCTGCCAACTCACCTGGTTCTCTTCTTTTTTGTTGTTCTCTTCTCTGGGAGAGCAGTCTGAGCTTCGGCATCCGTTCTGCTGCTCCTCCAGAATGCCATTGGCCCACTAAACAATGTCGTCTGCTGCTCTCTTCACACCCTCAAAGTCTCGGGCACACTTTCTCAGGTTATCCTCCGTTTCCGTCACCAAGTGCTGTGCTGTTACAATATCCATGCCACTTGTTTGCAAGTATTTAGAGAGAGGGGACGTCTGCTCAAAAATCCTCAGCTGTAAGTATGGTTTCATACTTTAGGAGAGCATCCTAGTACCCTTGGGCCTTGCTTCGGATAGCAGGTTTTATGGTCACAACCTTTTCAATTCTTTCCATAGTGAGGACCACATCCATGTAAAGTGCACGGTCAGGCTTTGCAAAGCTTCCAAATACTTTCCTCAAGGCCTCGTCTTTGGCCCACCAGCGTGTTTCTGTAAGGCCTGGGTGTCAGAGTGTGGAGTCAACACGCAGGAAACAGCAGGTGCCAAATCCAAAATGTTCTTTAATGAACACGGACCATCTAGTCCACCCTATTAACACACTGGGTGTACAATATAACCAACCCCAGACACGGGGTAAAAGAACTCAGTCCAGAAAACATGTAGCACACAATCAACACCACTACTTACAAGCAAACAATCCCGCACAAAGAAACATGAATGCCGGCTGATTAAATAAGCCCAACTAATTTCCCCTCATACAAAACAGGTGAACCCAATAAACACATAGGGAGGGGGAGAAAAGGATCAGTGGCAGCTAGTAGGCCGGTGACGACGACCGCCGAACGCCACCCGAACGGGAAGGAGAGCCTGCCTCGGTTGAAGTCGTGACAGTTTCACCAATTACATCAAGCCGTCTGTGTCTCCTATCCTACACTTGCTTCATACACTTGCAGGAATCTCGAACGAACACTGAAATGTCATTCAGTTGTGAGAAAAGGGATTCACTTGCCACAACAACCCCAGTGGTGTCAGTTAGCACAAAGTTGAGGACATGTGAGTAACACCATATGTGCACCTGGTTAGGAGACTCTCCTGTGAGCGATGCAGAGAAGCCCCTGTATTGTCCCTGCATATTAGCTGCTCCGTCTGTTGCATTACCAACACACTGTTTGATATCCATGTCCATTTTCTCAAGGGTCTGTTTCACAAGGTCCACAAAGTACTTTCCAGTCGATGACTCACAGTCAATGACTGCAATGAGTCTCTCGTGGACAACATCAGTGACATATTGACGAACTACTGCACACTGGTCTTCGAATGTTAAATCATGTGTTGTGTCCATTTGTATTAGGAACATCCCTGCCTTTCTAACTTCAACAGCAATTGTCTGCTAAATCAACATTCTGATGACTTCAATTACTTTATTTGCTGTTGTTTTGGACATCATAGTTACAAAGGACCCTCTTCCTTTACTTCCCATCTGCTTCTTGCTCTTCTCAATACAACCACTAACATGCTCTTGTAGGCAGACATCATATTTGCTTAGCAACAATATAAGCTCAAGAAACTTGCCATGATTGACGGCCATGTTTTCCAAGTTATATGCAGCTTCGTGTCTGTGTCCTCTGTAGCTAAGCCCACATTTACCAATAACTTTAACTACACCAATCACACGTTCCATGACCTGCCTCTTCTTTCTGACCTGGTCTCGTTGAACTGACATTTGCTTATCACTCAGAAGGGTACGGATGTCTGCTTTGCTGGCTCTGAGGGAAAGGCTTCTGCACTTTCTCTATGGGTCTTGCTTCTCTCATGCTCCTGTACTCTCCGATGGGCATGTTTCCAGTCCTGCATGCCTCCTTTGACAAATGCACTATCACTGGCTGAAGGTTTTGCGTATGCAAGACATACTGAGTAGAATAAGGAGTGAGTTACTTCATTGTACGTCAGCCATTTTCTGTTTGTCCATCTTTATAGTGGAAAACATTGGGAATTACTCTTTGAGGGGTTTGTTTTGGGTGGTACTGAAAAAATAAGTTAAAATCCTTGGACTGAGTACGGGAAAAATATACCAATGGATTTTCAGTGCTTTCGCTGTCCCTTTCTATTTTCCCTGTACTGGGCTCTGAACCTCTCTCTCTCTGCACATCTGGTTGCTCTGCAGAATGAGATTAACATTGTAAATAACCTAAACTTAAACTTGTATTACTTGTGCAGTCATCGATTGTATTCCCACCGATTACAGTCCTACTGATAATCTCATAAATAAGGCACATATTAATCTAAAATCATAGCCTCCATGTTTAGGTTTGTGCTCTTAAGTTGTACCTGAAGGTTCCTGCTCTGAGTCTGACTCTGAACTGACCACCATCTCCAGTTCTGCAGGAGCACCAGAAGCTCTAGTGCTGCTGCTGCTTCCTTCTCCACCTTTGCAAAGAAAAGACTTGATTATCATACTGACTATCATTAGTTTAGCAGTAGGCTACATTAATACAGCTCTGGAAAAAATTAAGAGTGGCCTCTTAATTTGGAGTGGCCTCTTAATTTTTCCCAGAGCTGTATATTATTGTAGTAACTTGTAATGCTGGTACTAATGTTGCTAATGGTCTTTGTCATTGCCTGTGCTGTGTCACACAGGCTACTGTGTTACGTTCATGGATGTATTATGGTTACGTTACTGTAGCCTATTTTGTTGTACAGTGTATGTGCACTTTCCCTAGCTTATGTGGCATGAGTCATGACCGAATGCTGGCAAGTCCATAGTCTAGGTTAACTATTTTTTACTAGTTGAAACATATTGCCTTCAATGTCATATTATGATCGCTATGTTGCACTCATTGCTATGATATAATTCCTCAACGAAGACGTAAGACGTGCAAACTGTTTAGTCTACCAGCCATTGTGTCGCTATTATTAGCTAGGCTACTTAGCTAGCCATGCTGGGTGTTGTGTGTATGTGTCAGTTTGTGTGTTTTAGCTAGTGTTTTTGACTGACCTGGTCCCTTACAATCTACTACAAGCCCAAGGTCTCTCCCCTCCCTGGGTGGGGACAGAATGTTCTGAAAGGAACACAGTAGTACAGCTTGTCTGTCGTTAGCTCCTCTTATCTCATACATTGTCTCACACTTGCACCCTGCTTACATACTAAAAAGGAACAAAAAGTCCATGTCCTAATTCTGACTAAAACTACACACATCAGATTTATAGATGTATGATTCTAATAAATTTCATACAATCATACAGTGACAGGGTAGAATTCTGTTAGTTATAGTTCTACGTTAAATGTATACATCATTTAGTCATTATTCCTAGCATTCATAACACTTTCCTGACCGTCCATTTCGCTGTGCGACTTGTCAAAAATGTTATCGGTAGAGAAGCAGGTAGACGGTTGC
Organism: Salvelinus fontinalis; assembly: GCF_029448725.1. Taxonomy (NCBI): domain Eukaryota; kingdom Metazoa; phylum Chordata; class Actinopteri; order Salmoniformes; family Salmonidae; genus Salvelinus; species Salvelinus fontinalis. The sequence continues at coordinate 42,944,207 of NC_074683.1, read as the reverse complement.
TATGTGCGTTGCGGAGAGACCTGATGTCATTTTTGGCACGGGGACACTGCAGCGAGAGAGTGAGAGTCACGCCTGATGCGTGGATTTCCCGTCAAGTCATTCCTGCTTGCTTTATTATTTCTGGTCAAGTTGACTATTCACGGCAGGCCAAAACGACCCTCAGGCAACCAACTGGTCACCACCCCCTCCCCCTTTGTCTTTACACTGCTGCTACTCACTGTTTATTATCTATGTATAGTCACTTTAAGCCCTACCTACATGTACAAATAACCTCAACTAACCTGTACCCCTGCACATTGACTCGGTAATGGTACCCCCTGCATATAACCTCATTATTGTCATTTTATTGTGTTACTTATTACATTTAAAAAAAAATTTTTTTTTACTTTAGTTTATTTAGTAAATATTTCCTTAAAACTACATTGTTGGTTAAGGGCTTGTAAGTAAGCTTTTAACAGTAAGGTCTACGGCTGTTGCATTCAGAGCATGTGACAAATAAAATGAGATTTTAATTTGAACTGCACGAATGCCCTTCTGTCCCACCTTCAATCAGCTGTTAGTAAAAAAATATGTAGTTTTTTTCTTTCGTGATGGTGTTTATCCATAATCGGTAATTATACGGTAATTGTGCCAGCCCAGCCCTAACTGAACTCTACTCTAGCAGTGTGTGATGATGCAAAGCTCTACAATGGCAGCACTTAGTGGATGATGTCAGAGCTATGGCAGCCAGAATAGTTCAGCAGCACCCCTACTGACAACAGACTTTCAAAGGCAAGCAATGGAAAAAGTGAGAGGGAAAGACAGTGTTTTCCACAAACACATGGAGTAGCCAGCCTAATAGAAAAGTAGCCAGCCAGGCTCCGCCGAACCTGGGTTAATAAATGTATGCCGAACAAGCTCTATTTTGGTGCCTTCGGAAGGTACAGAGTACAGTGCCTTTCGGAAAGTATTCAGACCCCTTGACTTTTTACACAATTTGTTAAGTTACAGTCTCTTTCTAAAGTGGATGAAATAAATGTTTTTCTTCAGCAATCTACACACAATACCCCATAATAACAAAGCTAAAACAGGTTTTCGACATTTTTGCAAACGTATTAAAAATAAAAAACAGAAATACCTTATTCACATAAGTATTCAGCCCCTCGAAATTGAGCTCAGGTGCATCCCGTTTCCATTGATGTTTCTACAACTTGATTGGAGTCCACCTGTCGTAAATTCAATTGATTGGACATGATTTCAAAAGGCTCACATCTGTCTATATAAGGTCCCACAGTTGACAGTGCATGTCAGAGCAAAAACAAAGCCATGAGGTCGAAGGAATTGTTCATAGAGCTCCGAGACAGGATTGTGTCGAGGAACAGATCTGGGAAGGGTACCAAAACATTTCTTCAGCATTGAAGGTTCCCAAGAACACAGTGGCCTCCATCATTCTTAAATGGAAGAAGTTTGGAACCACCAAGACTCTTCCTAGAGCTAGCCTCCTGGCCAAAAGGAGCAATCGGGGGAGAAGGGCCTTGGGCAGGGAGGTGACCAAGAACCTGATGGTCACTCTGACAGAGGTCTAGAGTTCCTCCGTGGAGATGGGAGAACCTTCCAGAAGGACTCCCATCTATGCAGCACTCCACCAATCAGGCCTTCATGGTAGAGTGGCCAGAGGTCAGCCACTCCTCAGTAAAAGAGCGGCAGGTAGCCTAGTGGTTGGAGCATTGGGCCAGTACCCGAAAGATTGCTAGATCGAATCCCCCAGCTGACAAGGTAAAAATCTGCCGTTCTTCCCCTGAACAAGGCAGTTAACCCACTGTTCCTAGGCAGTCATTGTAAATGAGAATTTTTTCATAACTGACTTGCCTAGTTAAATAAAGGTTAAATATTTTTAACACTTTTAAAGTACATGACATTCCGCTTGGATTTTGTCAAAAGGCACCCAAAGACTCTCAGACCATGAGAAACAAGATTATCTGGTCTGATGAAACCAAGATTGAACTCTTTGGCCTGAATTTCAAGCATCACGTCTGGAAGAAACCTGGCACCATCCCTACGGTGAAGCATGATAGTGGCAGAATCATGCTGTGGGGATGTTTTTCAGCAGCAGGGACTTGGAGACTAGTCAGGATCGAGGCAAAGATGAAGGGACCAAAATACAGAGAGATCCTTGATGAAAACCTGCTCCAGAGCGCTCAAGACCTCAGACTGGGGCGAAGGTTCACCTTCCAAATGGACAATGACACTAAGCACACAGACAAGACAACGCAGGAATGGCTTCGGGACAAGTTTCTGAATGTCCTTGAGTGGCCCACCCAGAGCCTGGACTTAAACCCAATCGGACATCTCTGGAGAGACCTGAAAATAGCTGTGCAGCAATGCTCCCCATCCAACCTGACAGAGCTTGAGAGGATCCGCAAAGAAGAATTGGAGAAACTCCTCAAATACAGGTGTGCCAAGCTTGTAGCGTCATACCCAAGAAGACTCAATACTGTAATCACTGTCAAAGGTGCTTTAACCAAGTGCTGAGTAAAGGATCAGAATACTTATGTAAATGTGCTATTTCAGTTTTTTCATCTTTATTAAATTAGCAAGAATTTCTTCAAACCAGTTTTTGCTTTGTCATTATGGGGTATTGTGTGTATATTGATGAGGGAAAAAACAATTCAATCCTAGAATAAGGCTGTAGCGTAACAAAATGTGGAAAAAGTCAAGGGGTCTGAATATTTTCGGAAGGCACTGTCACGTTCTGACCTTAGTTCTTTTGTTATTTCTTTGTTTTAGTATGGTCAGGGCATGAGTTGGGTGGGTTATCTATGTTCGTTTTTCTATGTTGGTTTTTTCGTTTGGCCTGGTATGATTCTCAACCAGAGGCAGGTGTCGTTAGTTGTCTGATTGAGAATCATACTTAGGTAGCCTTTTTTCACCTGGGTTTCGTGGGTGGTTGTCTTCCGTGTCTGTGTGTTCCACACGGAACTGTTTCGGTTTTAGTTCGTTCACTTTATTGTTTTGTATTTCAGTGTTCAGTTATGTTCCATTAAATATTCATCATGAACACTTACCACGCTGCGCTTTGTTCCTCCTCTCTTTCTCCCAACGAAGATCGTTACAGGCACTGTACATTCTAATGCTAGAATGTATTTGTATTTTCAACCAGCAACTATCAGGAAATAACATTGATCACACTTTTACAGTGTTAGTTTCATCAGCTGTTGTACAATATCATATAAAACACATGAAATATATCTTTGAAAATACAATATAAGTATCATTAGCTTTTAAAACAATC